>NW_022680845.1:0-68763 GCF_009764315.1 Trachypithecus francoisi
GCATTCATCTCACAAAGAGAAACCATTTTTTTGTTGAGCAGTTTGGAAACACTGTTTCTGTAGAATCTGCAAAGGGGTATTTGGGAGCATATTGAAGCCTGCAGTGAAAAAGAAAATATCTTCAGATGAAAACTAGAAAGAATCTTTCTGAAAAACTGCCTTGTGATGTATGCACTCATCTGACTGAGTTAAACCTTTCTTTCGATTGAGGGTAGCCTGATTTTTCTTACATCAACCTATTGCACAGTAGCACTAAAGACATGGATATACTGTCAGAAACACACAACAAAAATATCTGTAGTGTTTTCAGTGTTATTGATGTTGATTTTATGAGTAAAAATGAGGGCAAAGTTATTACAGATGCTGTTATCCAATTAGAATATCTGCAAATCAGGTGTGAGTACAACATTTCAAAATTACTGATTTATGGATGTAGTTAAAATTTAATTACTAGTTAATATCTCAGTGATGTTGATAAATATTAGGTCACATTTATATGAATGATCAACTGATAAAATTAGCAGATCATTTTAAGTAACTTGTTAAATCACAAATATTTTACTATCAAAACTAAGTTCTATGGTCTGATATTCCTGTAATGGAAATGTTATTTGTATTATTAATATTTACCTTCAAGTGGAAGTAAACTTACCCTTTACTCTTCCTCCTCTGACCATCTCTGTGCTTTGCTTTTCTCAGCCTTGTCTCACTACATCTGAGATGCTGGGATACTTTTAACAGAGGAGGAGCATATGTTATACAAACATAAATATGATATTTATTTTACATTGAAAAAGATTAAACATAGAACTCACAAAAATTGTGGTTTACAGGCTGTAACTTGAGATTTCAGCTACTTATATACAACACATGATTGGTTTATAATATAACCTGCTTAATTTTAATTAACAAGGTTCTGTATACATTTATATATCTTAAGGCATTAGGCAGTGTGTTTTAGGGTTTAGGAGTTTTTGAATTTGAGAAAACTGAGTCAACACACTTACGTACTATAATAGTACACATTGTGTACTCTTCCCTTTAAGTCCCCAAAAGTACCCAAAGATGAAACATACTCATGTTTCTGTGAAGAGAAATGAATATTCCCTTTAAGGTGAAGGGTACATGAATGTAGACTTAAATAGCTTCTCTCAATTAAGTATATATTACATCAGAAACTGAGTTACCTACCAAACTTATTATAAAAAGCCTTACTTAATTGAGCTTTTTGAATTTTAGATAAATTATTCTGAATCTGCCTTAATTATGATTTTGAAAACACAGTACTGAATAAAAAGCCCAGGTGAGATACAAAGCATCATAATAGACAGTAAAAATACAAAGAGTTCTGCCGTCAATTGTAGGGACTATGTGACTTGGATTTGGAGAGTAAATAGCATCTTGCAGTAGAAAACGGTTGCTTTGTTAAGTTTAAAAAAAAAAAAAAGTAGCCAGTAGTTACAGATTTAATATTGGCATAACTTGGCATTTTAGCAATTATGTGAGATATTCAGTGTGACTTGATAAACCATTAGAGAACCACAAATTAGTAACATCTCACTGACTATAGCATGGAAAATTTTACAATGGACCACAGTAAGGAAGTATTCAAAATTGCCTGTAGAAAAAGATGTGTGTGCTCTATGTTAGAGAAACTGGCAATGTGGAACATATGTGTTGAGAGAATTACAAGCTCTTTATAAGTTACAATAGGCAGGTATTGGTACTTGGATATTTGAGGCAGTTAAGAGATGTTAACGCTGTGTCCCGGGTGTAATTTGATAAGTGGAGGGAATAGTAATGCAATTTACTGATAGAAAAAAGAGAACCTATTTGAGCGGATTCCATTTTAGAAGCATATGGGACACCAAATCAAAAATTGTAATGGGGAGTTGGATACACATGTCCAAAATCTGGACTCATCTAAAAGGATCCATGTGTTACTATAGATGTAATAATGAAAAAAAGTCATAGAAAGGAAAGTCCTAGAATGGAAAAAAAATTTTAAAGTGTTAATGTTAACAAGGTAGATAATATTAAGTTACCGAAAAAAAATCCATAGCCTCTAAATAGTTGGTTTAATTGGTATGTAAGAAGAAGAGTTTGTGTGTGTGTGTGTGTGTGTGTGTGTGTGTGTGTGTGTGTGTGTGTGTGTTTTGTTTTGTTTGTTTTTTTGAGAGAGTCTTGCTCTGTCGACCAGGCTGGAGGGCAAGAGTGCAATCTCAGCTCACTGAAATCTCCACCTCCTGGGTTCAAGCAATTCTGTGCATCAGTCTCCTGAGTAGCTGGGATTACCAGGGCCCATCACCGTGCCTGGCCAGACTGGATTTGAGAAAAATGATAATTTTTTAAAAAACTGTGGTTATAGTAAAAACAGATCTTTAGCCTTCTTCTAGAATTCTTACTTGTGTCATCTGCAGTAAAATAAGCCTAACAATTGCACCACAATTAGTTGCCCAAAGATGCCAGGAGACACAAAGTTTTATTGTTGTAGGATTTTAGAAACAAATCATACTATGTATCTGGAAACTCTATACACACATGCTCTCTCTCTCTCTCTCTCACACACACACACACACACAATTTTCACTCAATAGATATTATAATAAACTCACTGAAAACTGACAATAAATGAAAGTTATTATAAATTTATAGAACAAAATGATTAAAGGCAAGTGATAAACTTAAATTTTAAACAACTGAAAATATTAATTTTCTAATTGTTCTTTGGTCCACCATCATAAATTACACGCAGGTCAACTAATGTTGTAAAATTGACATGAAGAGTTCTTATCAATGAGATTTAATTCATGCCATTATAAAAATAGTTTGCAGTCATACATTGTTTAATATGTAACTGCACATATTTCCTCTAAAGTAAGGCTAAATCACATCTTAGCCTCATCTCATGCAAGAAAGTGATTAAAGGTATACATGTTGGGTTAATGTGAAAAATAGTGGCTGTGGATTAATGTGGGTTTTATGTATGAATTTATTATTCTTATTAAGACAAGCATGAAATGTTTTCTGTAATTAACATTTAGTCTATTCAATAGGCAGCATTAAACAGATATATATCAACATCTGCTCTGTACCAAGCACTGTTCGAGACAGCAGATAACAATATAGGCAAAGATAATACTAATCCAAATTGCACATAAAAACATTTGATACTATTGATAATGTGGCAAATGACGTGATTTTCACTTTATTATATATTTTTTCTTTTTTTTTCCTGTGTGTTTTCTTTAAATTATACTTTAAGTTCTAGGGTACACATGTACAACATACAGGTTTGTTACATATATATACGTGTATCGTGTTGCTGTGCTGCACCCATCAACTCATCATTTACATTAGGTGTATCTCCTAATGCTATCCCTCTCCACTCCCCAATCCCGGTGTGCGATGTTCCCCTTCCTGTGTCCAAGTGTTCTCATTGTTCAATCCCTATCTATAAGTGAGAAGAGTTGGGGTTTGGTTTTTTGTCCTTGTGATAGTTTGCAGAGAATGATGGTTTCCACCTGCATACATGTCCCTACAAATGACATGAACTCATCCTTTTTTATGGCTGCATAGTATCCCATGGTGTATATGTGCAACATTTTTTAAAATCCAGTCTATCACTGGTGGATATTTGGGTTGGTTCCAAGTTTTTGCTACTGTGAATAGTGCCAAAATAAGCATATGTGTGCATGTCTCTTTACAGCAACATGATTTATAATCCTTTGGGTACATACCCAGCAATGGGATGGCTAGGTCAAATGGTATCTCTAGTTCTAGATCCTGGAGGAATCACCACACTGTCTTCCACCGTAGTTGAACTAATTTACACTCCCACCAACAGCGTAAAAGTGTTCCTATTTCTCCATCTCCTCTCCAGCACCTGTTGTTTCCTGACTTTTTAATGATCGCCATTCTAACTGGTGTAAGATGGTATTTCATTGTTGTTTTGATTTGCATTTCTCTGATGGCCAGTGGTGATGAATATTTTTTCACGTGTCTGTGGGTTGCATAAATATCTTTTTTTGAGAATGTCTGCTCATATTGTTCATCCAATTTTTAATTTTTTTTCTTGTAAATTTGTTTGAATTCTTTGTAGGTTCTGGATATTAGCCTTTTGTCAGATGAGTAGACTGCAAAAATTTCTCCCCATTCTGTAGCTTGCCTGTTTACTTGGATGGTAGATTATCTTGCTGTACGGAAGCTCTTTAGTTTCATTAGATCCCATTTGTCAATTTTGGCTTTCGTTGACATTACTTTTGGTGTTTTCGACATGTAGTCCTTGCCTACGCCTATGTCCTGAATGGTATTGCCTAGGTTTCTTCTAGGGATTTTATGGATTTATGTCTAACATTTAAGTCTTTAATCAATCTTGAATTAATATTTGTATAAAATGTAAGGAAGGGATTTAGTTTCAGCTTTCTACATATGGCTAGCCCCTTTACCCAACACCATTTATTAAATAGGAAATCCTTGTCCCATTTCTTGTTTTTATCAGATTTGTAAAGATCATATGGTTGTAGATGTGTGGTATTATTTCTGAGGGCTCAGTTCTGTTCCATTGGTCTATATCTCTGTTTTGGTACTAGCATCATGCTATTTTGGTTACTGTAGCCTTGCAGTATAGTTTGAAGTGAGGTAGCATCAGGCCTCCATCGTTGTTCTTTTGGCTTAGGATTATCTTGGCAATGTGGGCACTTTTTTGGGTTCCATATGAACTTTAAAGTGGTTTCTTCCAATTCTGTGGAGAAAGTCATTGGTAGCTTGATGGGGATGGCATCGAGCTATTTATGACAAACCCACGGGCAATTTCATACTGAATGGGCAAAATCTGGGAGCAGTGCCTTTGAAAACCTGCACAAGACAGGGATGCCCTCTCTCACCACTCCTATTCAACACAGCTTTGGAAGTTCTGGCAAGGGCAATCAGGCAGGAGAAATAAATAAAGGGTATTTAATTAGAAAAAGAGCAAGTCAAATTGTTCCTGTTTGCAGATGATGTGATTGTGTATTTAGAAAACCCCATCGTTTCAGCCCAGAATCTCCTTAAGCTGATAAGCAACTTCAGCAAAGTCCCAGGATACAAAATCAATGTGCAAATATCACAATCTTTCCTATACACCAGTAACAGACAAACAGAGAGGCAAATCATGAGTGAACTCCCATTCACAATTGCTTCAAAGAGAATAAAATACCTAGGAATCCAGCTTACAAGGGATGTGAAGGAACTCTTTGAGGAGAACTACAAACTACAGCTCAAGGAAATAAAAGAGGACACAAACAAATGGAAGAACATTCCCTGCTCAAGGATAGGGAGAATCAATATTGTGAAAATGGCCATACTGTCCAACATAATTTATAGATTCATTTTATTACAATTTTTAAGAGAGTAAGATAATGAATTATGTACTATAATTGTTACAACAAGCCTACCCATGTTATTCTTTACCTGAAATCATTAGATTATACAAATTACTTTTTTCAAACAAAATTCATATTATAAATGCTTCTATAGCAAAAACAAAAATCCTGGCTTCTGAATTGCAGTATAATATGATTATATTCAGTAAGAGGCATGGTAAAGGGAGAAAAACTATTTTATCTGTCATTGTAATGAAAAAAGACAGAAGTCATTTTTGCAATTTGTAATATTGACTCCTAAGAGGAGTAAACAGTTGGCAGTCTAAATTTGCTGCACTGCAGTCAGCACTGAAACAAAACGACTGGTCATTAGCAAATCAGGAAAATTTTATTGTTGTCATTGAAAATAGCTTTAAGCTACTCGGGAGGCTGAGGCAGGAGAATGGCGTGAACCCGGGAGGCGGAGCTTGCAGTGAGCTGAGATCTGGCCACAGCACTCCAGCCAGGGCGGCAGAGCGAGACTCCGTCTCAAAAAAAAAAAAAAAATAAAATAATTTAAATCAATTTTGTACTGCCAATTTATACCGTTGTTTTATAATCATGGGATCCTTGCTTTACATTCTAAACTGTTGTTTTTTCGGAAAAATGAGTGAACAATAAGTTATTTTTTTTCTTAAAACAGGTAGTCTTCAAAGGATACTCTTCTTTAGTAAAAATGATGAGGAGAGTTGGACATGGTGGTGCACTTCTGTAGTCCCCAGCATTTGGAAGGTGGCGGCAGGGGTATTCCTTGAATCTTGGAGTGTGAGGCCTCATTGAGATACGAGCTTGCACCATGCCACTGTAGTCCAGCCTGGGCCACAGAGCATAATCCTAGGTATAGAATAGAAGACAGAAGTATGAAAAGTAATATAGCATTACTGTATTTAATTCACTTGTAGTAATGCGTGGATAGTATATTTAGACAAAACATTTTAAATTTGTAATATGCCAAGAGGTCAGATATTTGAGTCAGGTTGCTAGCTACCTCCTCAACTGGCTAAATCTGTGATATTTTGCAAAGTATTTCTCCTGACTGTAATTGATTTTTTATTTGTGAAATGGATTTCCTAATGTTACCCGCTTAGGAAACTAACTCAAATATTAGTTATATTAACTCAAAAACTTGCTCTGAATGGCACATATGAGGCAGTAAAATATAACCTACTACTAGATATTAGAAATTATTTTTATCTGCTTATTTTTAAAGCTCATAGTGCACATAATAAAATTCCAGAAGACCTAGAATGGCTGTTAAATACCATAGAACACTCAAAGAGTCAGTACCAAAAATGAGCATATCAGTGCATATAATGTATGGTAGCTTTATTTAGTAGTTGTTTCGTTGTTTGCCATAGTGTTTTCTCACAATTTTGTAGAAGCCTCTGTCAGAATTAAGAAATTTGTTATAAGAGAGTAATCATGGATGACTGAAATTAACATTTTAAGCTGATACTGAAATTTTTAAAAAATTCTATCACATTTATAGTTGTAGTTTAATTTATTGAACTATACATTGTAACAAATTTAAAATGTTTTGTCTAAATATACTATCCACTAGAATTATACTCTTCTTTCTAAGGAAAATCGAAGTCATAAAAAGAAAATGGATACTTCCCTGCCTGAGGAGATGTCATGATCACGATGGTGGCTTTCGCAGGACAAGGCAGATCTATTGAACTCTGGATGTGCTGACCCCTGCGGTTTACCCAAATGGGGGAAACGCAGCTGCATACTTTGTGGAAGTGAAGGACTGTATTTGCATTTTCCTGTGGAAAAATAAAAGAAAAGAAATAAATTTGACTCATTTAGTGAACATAGAACCTTGAAAGACCATATACTGAAACAATTCAGGGTGCCTTCAAAAATTGGTCTCCTTCAGTAGAAAACAATAAGACATCAAATGGCTATTTCTTAGAAAGATCAAGCAGTGCTAGGACGACAGTCACAAATGCTTGAGAACTTTATCTAGCTAAGGGGCTGGGGGAAAACCCCAAAGGGCAGCAGATAAATCTGGGAGATAGAGAAGTAATTTTTAAATGTATGAGCCCCCATTTATGTATTAATATTGCCCTTAAAATATTTATTTTATTAAACGGTTAGCATTGGTTTTATTGGTCTTGAAAAGTCAGTTTCCTTTTGGAAATGATTTGTGCGAAATGGACTAGAAACTATGTAGCTAGAATAACTCAGATTTTTCCCTGAATAACAAATCATTGGCACAAGTTGTGAAGATGTTAAAGATGTCAGCTTTTCTGCATTTATTAAAAGTGTATTCTAAATGAAGAAAATTAAATAGAAGGTATAAAGTTACTTTTATAATCAAATTGTCCATCTATTTTTTTTTTTTTTTTTTTTTTTTTTTTTGAGACGGAGTCTTGCTCTGCCACCCAGGCTGGAGTGCAGTGGCCGGATCTCAGCTCACTGCAAGCTCCGCCTCCCGGGTTTACGCCATTCTCCTGCCTCAGCCTCCCGAGTAGCTGGGACTACAGGCGCCCGCCTCGTCGCCCGGCTAGTTTTTTGTATTTTTTAAGTAGAGACAGGGTTTCACCGTATTAGCCAGGATGGTCTCGAACTCCTGACCTCGTGATCCGCCCGTCTCGGCCTCCCAAAGTGCTGGGATTACAGGCTTGAGCCACCGTGCCCGGCCTCAAATTGTCAATCTTTTTAAATATATATAATCTGCAGCCAAATCAGCAAGATGCCTTAGATGAGCATAAGTCCTCTCCAATAGAAGGTGCTCCATTATAACCTCATCCAACAAGCTTTATGTATCAACAGGTAAAATAAGTAAATAAAGTTTTATTTTTATTTTTCAAACTAATTTTGATCTTTACTTATAAGGTATTCTATTATTATTTTCTTACATATTTTGTAACATATTAGCTGTGACTGCAAATTTAAAAACATTACCTATGACAGCTTTGGCAAGAGGATTAGAGGAAGAATACTTCAAGTAGGATCATGTTTTATTTTGTCCTTGTTATATTTGTTATATTATTCCCGCTCGCGCCTAAAGTGTTCCCGCGTGCGCCCAAAGTTTTTCCCGCGCGCGCCTAAACTGTTCCCGCGCACGCCAACCTTTCCCGTGCGCGCGCGCAAACATTTTCCCGCCCAGGAAGATATGCAGCCTAGGGCACAGGCGCGATCCCGCGCCCGGGAAAAGCACAAAACCACGGCGCATGCGCGATTGTAATTTGAGAAGACTCCCCCCCCCCCCCCCCCCCCGTCACCGCCCTGGCCCAACCTCTTCCCCTGCCAGCCTATATAAGGCATGACCCTACATTCAATAAACGAGACTTGATCAGGCTATTTGTCTTGTCTCCATTTCTCGTGTTTTCTTGTCTCTGCCATTCTCACTCCCCCTTCCAGGGCCCGTTCGACTGTTCTGCGGGTCGGGACAAGCCATATTATGAAAATGTACTCCCCAAATAATTCTTTTAAAGTACAAAAATCTCAGAGAGAAAAACAGTAGCTGCTCAACAGGAGAATCCTAAAACAAAGTAAAAGTAATTAATAATTAAAATTTACTACACAGTTTTGCTTCTCATCTTTGAAAAACCATTGTCTAGAGTTTTTCCTATGCATTCAATTGCAAGAATACTATTTCCGGTGGAAATATATATATATATATGAATATATTTATGTACATTATATTTTATACAAGTGTATAGTATATGATACACTATATATTCTTATATGATATACAATATAATTTATTATATAATATATAACATACCAAGTAATGAAATTGCTGAGTTCAGGGTATTTATTGTTCTAAATATCTGATGAATTACTACACACTTTTCCACAATGTCTGTACTGATGTACACTGCAAACAAAAGGTAAAAATATTCCTATGACTCCATTAACTCACTACCATCTGTTGTTTCCTGGGTTTTTAGTAATCTCCATTGTCACTGGCCTCGGATGATATCTCATTGTGGTTTTGGTTTGCATTTCTCTAATAATTAGTGATGTTGACCTTTTTGAGTTGAACAGTTGCTAAAATAAAAGACCCATAACT
This sequence comes from Trachypithecus francoisi, assembly GCF_009764315.1. NCBI lineage: Eukaryota > Metazoa > Chordata > Mammalia > Primates > Cercopithecidae > Trachypithecus > Trachypithecus francoisi. The sequence goes on from NW_022680845.1 coordinate 9,430, forward strand.
CTTTACTTACCCCAATGTGGCCTCTTTATATTTGCTAATCAGCTTCCGTTGCACATGTGTTTTAACACTATCCTGCCAAAGAAAATGTATTATGTGCTCAACTTATTAGATAGAGAAAATGACAGGATGTTAGAGCAGCAGAAAGTTAGAGAAAAATGAGATCTTTTATAAGATTTCTGCAATTTTTCTTTTGAGACAGACTTTCACTCTTGCCGTGCAAGCTGCAGTGCAATGGTGCAATCTCGACTGACTGCAACCCCTACCTCTTGGGTTCAAGCAATTCTACTGTCTCAGTCTACCAAATAGCTGACATTACAGGTGCCCAGCAACATGTCTCGCCAACTTTTTTATTATTGTCACATCAAATCTAGAGCTAAGCATATCAGAAAAATGAAAATCTGACCACAATGACAGACAAATTTATGTTGAATAGAATGACCTGTAATCATGAAGAAATGACAGATGTTAGTGAATGTATGGAGGCCCATTTTATTCACGTCCTTCTAAAAGAGAAAAAAATGAGAGGGGAGGTTATGCGGGACTCTGAAGCCCAGACTTCTTCCCAGGAGGAAAAGCAGGCCTGCTGGCCAAAAAGTGCTGACATCACAGGGTCACCCCAATATTCTTTGTCTACCTCTTCTACTGTCTTTGATCTGAACAGTAATTAGTAACCGGGTTCATTCCAAATCTTGGTGCCTGAGTAGTCTCTCAAATCAACTCACCAAGCAATCCTCTGATGACACAAAGCCATTTTCTTCAGACAAAGTCCTGACCCTGCCAGACAGTGACCTTGAAACGCAGAGGGGCAAAGACAACTCCAGTTGGACCAGTCCTGATCCTCACACCCTCATTTTCTGTGATCTCACTGCCAGCTGACTGAAAGGGATAGGGATGGGACTGGAGGAAGAAAGAAATCCTTGCAATTCAGCTTTCTCTGTAATAGAGGTTTAAATTATATGTTTAATAAAACTAGATGTGTGAGTACTTAAATACAAAATTTACCATGCACCAGGTGCAGTGGCCCATGTCTGTCATCCCATCACTGTGGGATGTTGACAAAGGCAGATAACGAGTTCAGGACATCAAAACCATCCTGTCTAACACTGAAAACCTGTCTCTACTAAAAATATCAAAAAAAAAAAAAAATTAGCCGGGTGTGGTGACACACACCTGTAGTTCCAGCTGCTTGGGAAGCTGAGGAGGCAGTAGAATAGGATGAACTAGGAGGCAGAGCTTGTGGTGAGCGAAAGCACACCGCTGAACTCCACCCGGGGCAACAGAACAAGACTGTCTCACAACAAAACAAACAAAACAAAACAAAACGTACCTTTGAAATTAATACAAATTTTTTCTGGTGCTGTTCCAAGATGGCTGAATGGGAGCAGCTCTGGTCTTCAACTCCCAGTGTGATAGAGGCAGAAGATGAGTCAGTCCTGCAGTACTGAGTACTAAAGCACCTGGTTCATCTCACTGGGACTGGTTGGACAGTGGGTGCAATCCATGGAATGCAAGCTGAAGCAGGGCAGGGCGCCACCCCTCCTGGGAAGTTCAAGTGGTTGGGGAGATTTCCCTTTATTAGCCAAGGGAAGCCATGATAGAGTGTCTGGAAACACAGAGCATTCCCACACAAATACTGTAATTTTCTCAAGGTCTTAGCAATTGATAAACAAGGTGATTTTCTCCCATGCCTGGCTCAGCCGGTTCCATGCCCACAGAGCCTTGCTCATTGTTAGTGCAGCGGTCTGAGGTGAATCTCCAAGGTAGTAATCTGGCTGAGGAAGTGGTGTCCACCACTGCAAAGTCATCAGTAGGAAAAGAAGGCATTCAGGAAGCTCGTATTGGGTGGAGACCACCACAACTCAACAAGGGTTACTACCTCTAGACTATATCTCTGTGAGGAGGGTATAGCTGAAAAAAAGTAGTAGACAACTTCTGTAGAATTAAATGTCCCTATCTTAAATATCTTAAATGTCTTTTTCTTGTCAAAGAAAATTCTGTGAACCTAGTAACTGGATTCAAAATAGTATGATGTGGAGTGTTGGTGTTGGTGATTGACCTGAATTATCAAGATAAAATCAGTCTACTACTCCACAACAGAGGTATGGAAAAGTATGTATAGAACACAGAAGATCTAAAGGGTGCTTGATAGTATTTAAATGCCTGGAGATTAAGGTCAGTGGAACACTGCAACAGCCTCACATTGGTAGGACTGTAAATTATTCACCCTCTTCAGGAATTCAGGATTCAGTTGCTCCATCAGAAAAAGAAAGAGAGAGAGAGAGAGAGAGGAGAGAGAGAGAGAGAGAGAGAGAGAGAGAAGAGAAGAAAGAAAAAAGAAAGAGAAAGAAAGAAAGTGGAGCATTGCAAAAGCCTCATTATGGTAGGACTGTAAATTATCCACCCTCTTGAGGAATTCAGCTTTCAGTTGCTCCACCAGAATTCCTGAATTTTTTTAAAAGAAAGAAGAAAAAGAAAGAAAAGAAAGAAGAAAGAAGAAAGAGAGAGAGAGAGAAAGAAAGAAAGAAGAAAGAAAGAAAGAAGAAAGAAAGAAAAGAAAGAAAGAAGAAAGAAAGAAAGAAAAAAGAAAGGAAAAGGAAGGAAGGAAGGAAGGAAGAAGGAAGGAAGGAAGAAGGAAGGAAGGAAGGAAGAAAATACGATTAAGGAATCCCAGCTGAGGTGCCTGTTAAAAGCAAATGGAACACGGAAAGCTTGATAGAGAAATGTAGATATCAACACCAGGTACAGCCAGGTGACCTACTGCAGAAATGAGCACTTTAATTTTCCTAAGTAGTTCCTCCTATTGTTAAAATAAAAATAAAAAAAAAGCTGTTTATGTATACACATTTAATAGTACCTTCACCTTTTCTTTTTCTTTATCATATGACATAAGATCCATTGATGTCAAATCAGCATTTCACGATTGTTAACTTCACGTAAGAGTGTTTGCATTTGGGATTGGTGAATTAGTGGTTGTAATAAAGATAGTTGTATTATGTTAGGTGGAATTATGATGTTATTATTGTGTTTACTTGAAGATTGGGTATGACCTTAGGAGAGGTGTATGGGTTGAAGTTGTCAAGGGGTGGATTTGTGATGGTTAACACTGAGTGTTGACTTCATTGTATTGAGGTATATAGGGTACAAATCCTGAGTACATCTGTTGGATATTTTCCCCAAAACAATTAATCTTTGAATCAGTGAACTGGGGAAGGCAGATTCACCTTAATAGGTGGTCAGAAACTAATCAGCTTTTAGAGAACATCAATCAGGTAGAAAAATACAAATTCATGAAATAGGCCTTGTCTCCCAGCCATGGTTATCTACCATGTTGTTGCTAGCTGCTACAGTTCACAAACAAATTTTTCAATCAAATATAAAATATTTTACAGTGTATGAATTACCCTCATTTTTGGATTAATCTTAACATTTCCACATACATTTTTCTATTACAGCTACTTCCTCATTCACCTGTTTTTATTTTCTCTTATAGGCCAGTGTAAATTTTTGTGGATGTATTTATTTCCGCTTAATTTAGAACATGACAGAGTATAAGTAATTGCAATCAAAGAATCCCAGTGTAAAAATCTTCTATCAAATAAAATTTTAAAACAGTAGAAGATAATTAGGTATTAATTCTACTCAACAACTTTAGCAAAAGCAAGACTTCTCTGTCTCCAGTTAGAACCCTTGAAATCTTTGTTTTCATATGGTTTGGTTATTATAATGACTTAGCAAATTTTATGTCATAAGATGCATTTAATATTTGCCTGAGGACAAATATTATGTCCAGTGTGTATGCAAAATGTAGTGTGTTAATCTACATGTGTGGATGTCTTTTCTGTATGCCTTCCAGCTGTGGCCAAGATTAGCTCTATTCCAAAATCCATTCATTGCATTTTCTTCATTGACACCCCAAAAATACAGACTGCCTAGTGTTTTATATCACTGTATTAGTGTTTTATGGAAATATTTAAAAAGTAATGGGAAAGAATAGGGGAGAAAAAGAAATGTATGGTTTACTTTCTAATCATTGATTAACCAAACTGAATTCACTTTACTAACACTTATCCTAAGTTGAATCAACTGAACTTTACAAAAGCTTTTTAAAATTCTTCTGATTTACAGAAACCAAAGACTGAGCTAAATAATCTTGAAAAGATAATATCAATGTGTGCTTTATACTTTTTTTTTTTTACATTTTTCTGGAAAGATGATTTACCACTGCTTATTTCTCAAAGAGAGGACTGAGACTCTAGAATTTAAGATATTTAGCAGCATTTCTAGCCTCTCAGGGCTAGATGCTAGTAACAACCTTACCAATTCCACTTCCAGTCATGAACAAGGCCCAGGGTAAAATTAAGTAAAATCCAGTGACTTATCAAAACCCTAGCTAGTTACATGGACTGTCTGTTACCTCTATGAGTTGGTTATCAACAACTGTTTCCCTTCCACAGTGTGCTTCAGCCACAGTGACCTGGCTGTTTTTCAAACAATTTAAGCAGGTATCTGGTGGGAGTCATCTCACTTGTTGATCTTAATGCATGCTTGCATGATTATTCCTGTGGGGAAAAGAAAAAGAGATCAGACTGGTACTGTGTCTATATAGAAAGGAGTAAACATAAGAGACTCCCTTTTGCTCTGTATTTGAGATGCTGTTAATCTGTGACCCTACCCCCAACCTTGTCCTTGCAAGAGGCATGTGCTGTGTTGACTCAAGGTTTAATGGATTTGGGGCTGTGCAGGATGTGCTTTGTTAAGCAAGTGCCTGAAGGCAGTATGCTTGTGAAAAGTCGTCACCATTCTCTTAATCTCAACTACCAAGGGACACGTACACTGCTGAAGGTCACAGGGACTTCTGCCTAAGAAAGCTAAGTATTGTCCAAGGTTTCTCCCCATGTGATAGTCTGAAATATGGCCTCACGGGAAGGGAAAGACCCAATCATCCCCCAGCCTGACATCCGTGAATGGTCTGTGCTGAGGAAGACTAGTGTAAGAGGAAAGAAAGCCTCTTGGCAATTGAGATAGAGAAAAGCGTCTGTCCCCTGCCCATCCCTGGGCAATGGAACATCTGGGTGTAAAACCCGATTGTATGTTCTATTGACTGAGAAGGGAAAAAACCGCCTTAGGGCTGAAGGTGGGACATGCTAGCAGCAATATTGCTCTTTATGCACGGAAAAGGTTTATGGAGATATTTGCATACGCACATCAAGGCACAGCACTTTTCCTTAAACTTATTCACGTCACAGAGATCTTTATTCATATATCTTACTGCTGACCTTCTCCCTATGATGATCTTATTATCTTGCCACTTCCCTTTCCTAAGATGGTAAACATAATGATCAATAAATCCTGGGCTGGTCCTCTGTATGCTGAGTGCCGGTCCCCAGGTCGACTTTTTCTTTCTGTATTCTTTGTCTCTGTGTCTCATTTCTTTTCTCAAGTCTCTCATTCCACCTAATGAGAAACACCCACAGATGTGGAGGGGCACGGCACCCTTTCATATTCCCTTATTATTTTATTTAGATACTTATTTTGAAGTCACTTTGGAGACAAATTATTGGATGTTTGTTTCACTTGAAACCAAGAAGTACTCACAAGGGAGAATTTTTCCTCATGCATTTTATATGAAATTGACATTATCAGTTAATATAAAGGCAACAAAAAAACTTTATACTGTACTCACTAAAACAAAGAAAATAACGTCTAGAAACCCAAATTCAAAGTGTAACATTTAACATCAGTATGTGAAACAACATTTTCATATGAGAAAATCGTAGCTCTCCTAAATAAACCTAAACTCTGAGATGAGAAAACAATTAGTGCTTCATAGATAAAACTGAAACCAAAATTGACCCTGCAGAAGAGGCAGGGTCAAACCATTCAAAGAAACCTCAAACCAAACAAAAACTGTCTAAACCTAGGGAGACAATAGTTAACATCAACCAAGCATCACGTAATCAAGAGAGACAACTTTGTAACTGTAAATTTTTTGGATTGCCATCTGACCTCCAAACACAGGTGAAGCCTTGAAAACTGAAATCTACATTTTCAATTTGAGGCCTTGATTCCTGATTCTGGAAGAAGCAAAACATCCCTTATGCGCTAATGTATTGTGTTTATTCTAGTCTTTCTAGAGGATAAATGATGAATAGATGAATCTTATGTATTTCTGTTTTGCCAAACTTGGAAGTCACTCTTGGTTGAAAGTACCAGGAGCTGGTCATAAACATTTAAGTCCCTGAGAGCAACAATGCAGTTATTTCATATTACTTACAATCTGTCCATACATACTCAGGTTTTTTAGTACTAGCTGGTATATTACTCTTATAGAAAATGCTAATGATGTAGCAGGACAAGCGGAAGAAAAAACTTCTCAGACGCCGACTTAAAGAATGAAGAGGTTTATTTGTCCGGGGGCATCTGCAAGACTTCTCTGTCAAGAGTCAAGCTCCACAGGAGAGCAAATCCTGTCCCTTTTAAGGGCTCACAACTCTAAGGGGGTGCATGTGAGAGGGTCGTGATTGATAGAGCAGGCAGGGGGTATGTGATCGGGGACTGCATGTGCTTGAAATTAGGTAAGAACAAAACAAAATAGGGATTTTCACTGTGCATTTCTATACAATATCTGTAATCTATAGATAACAGAACCAATTAGGTCAAGGATTGATGTTTAACTACCAGGCCCAGGGTGCAGCACCGGGCTGTCTGCCTGTGGGTTTAATTTCTGCCTTTTAGTTTTTACTTCTTCTTTCTTTGGAGGCAGAAATTGGGCAGAAGACAATATGAAGGGTGGTCTCCTCCCTTCTTCCCCCCTTTTGAGACTCTCACTCATTTTATTAGTGGGAGTTCTCCCTTTCATTTTCACTACCCATGTCTTCTTGCAAGATAGATAGATAGACAGATAGATATAGAGTGTATTTGTGCTGAGGCTTTTTGGTGAACTAAGGTAGTGATGAGGCTTTTTATCATTCAAGGAAGTACAGATATCAAACAAGGGGGCAGTAGGCAGGTCCCTATTATTATTATAACTCCTCTTATAAGAGTTTTTAATCCTCCTGGCTCTGGGAACCATTTTCCAAACATGGCCCCAGGATCAAATCCATGCCACACTTGCACAGGCACATGTGCCAGTTTTGTCATATCTCTGTCTTCAACTACTTGCCCTTGATTGTCTATGTGTAGTCAGTCATTAGTAAGGTTAAATTTCCTGCAGATCTCTCCTTCAGCTGCTAGGTAGTTGTTGAGAGTTAACCTATTTTGATAGATAGCATTTCTCGTTAGAGTTTCCTGCTGGGCCAGAATAATCAAGGCTCTACCAGTTTTCTTAGTGATTATTTCTAAGACAGCTTGTAACCCTATGATTTGGTTGATCATGTAAATGGGGGTCTGGTATCCCCATGAGCCATGTTGTCCCCAAGGAGCAAGCCCATAACATTGTATGATTCTCTCAGGGGATCATTCATCATCTTTCCAGTTTCCTATAGCTATGCTTCTCATTTCATGGGAAGCATAGACAGGGAAACCCAAGAGTTCACCTGTTTTGGGGGCAGTAGGAAAAAGATGGTGTAATAGTGCCAATAGCACAACTACCTGCCCACTGGTCAGGTAATTTGGCATAAGACCGATGCCCATATATCCAATACAATCCAGTGGGGGCTGTCCAGTCCTGATGGGACTCCAGGTGGATCCACACGGTTTGCAACTTTGGGAATTTGCTAAATGGATTCCTCTTTGATTTGAACTCTGCCAAGTGACTGTTTTTGTGGTACCATTATACAGTTTCTGTCCCAGACAACTAAGTCATTCTACAGGGTGAGTGAATTCGTTTTCTTCTCTAGCTATGCAATATTGTCCAATAATTGAGGCTTTTAGGTGATTCTTTTGACCTGGGAATTCATCGGGAAGTGGTCTGTAGGCACTAATTCTCAGGCTTCCCATGGCCATTGATCTCCCATTACATTTCCTACACATATATAACATGAAGTGACATTGAGAGATGAGGCTACATGCTCAGCTAATCACAAAAACAAATTTCTCATTTTTTTTCAGAAAATTTACCCATTTTATTGATGCATTACAATTGCTCTACATTTTACCATATTATGTAGAAAATACTGAAAATACAAGCTACTTTGTAAAACCAAAGACAAACATTGAATCCAAAGATAAACTATGTTTTACACAATGGACCCTTTTCCCATAGTTAGTATTAAATTTTAAATATCTATTTCTTTTGTTAAAATGATAATTTTACATACTCCCTAAGTACATCTGCATTACAAACATAGCTCAGTAATTCTCAGAAACTATCTGTTTCTAGAGGCTTGCTGTAAAAGAAAGCACACAACCAAAAAAAGGGAGAAAGCAAAAAAAGTTTAAATCACACACAATAACTAGCATATCAAATACATTTAATAAAGTAGGAATTCCATTGCAATATCAAGGATTCAAAGCAGAAATACTAACATTACATATAATGTACTGCTACATGTAGTGAGATTATTTTTCAAGCTGAATTGAAACCACACATTATATAAAGTTTAGCAACAAACAATCATGTAGACATGCTGCACCATCTATCAGTTAAAAAAAAAAAAAATCAAAATAGGAAGCAGGCTCGGGCCACTCCTGTCACTGAGAGGCAATTTCATTACCTATCCTAAAACAAACCATCTCAACTAGTGAATTTTTGCATAATAATGCTGAATAAAACACACATTACTGTGCTTGCCTGGCCAAGGGCAGTCAAGCTTAGCCCCTCTAGTGGAGGACAATGGATGAGCAATCACAAAAGCAGGCTCAGAATGGCCAGAACTGTTTGAAATGGAGTTCTTATTCCTGGGGTTGATATTTCAGCTGAGCACTGAAAATAATATCACCTCCGGAGAGCTATTAAAAACTCTGGAGTGACCAAGTGTCCCTATGAACCCAGAGTGGCTACACTGAACCCTTCCCCGCTTCTTCTCTCACCTGGAAAGGAAGAAGCTGGAAATGCAAGTTCGGAGAGAGGACTTAAAGCCTTAAGCTGGTTTGAGGTGAGGTCACTGTGACCCAGGCCAGCTGCTCACTAAATTCACTGGGCTTCCTCCCTTCCTGTCAGGGCCAACAATGTTAAGCCCCAGGGACAGAATCTAAAGCCACATTGAGCACATACATACACATTCAGCAGACACAGGTGGATTTTTATGTTGGAAAATCGGAAATGCCAGTTTGCAGACTAAGAGTTGAAAATCTCTAAAGTTTTTAAAGCCACACACTGCTAGTCAAGTGATTAAGGTAACAATACAAGCTCTTGGTATTATCCTTTTCTGTGGAGTTTAGACTCCTATCTTAAGTGGTATCTGCTTATTGGACTGCGGGCAGGAATGTGGTTTGGTTTTGTTTCCTGCATCTCATTTCTTACAAAAACAACAAATCTTGTCCCTTATAGAAAAAAGGCAAGGAACAAAAAAAATTGTCCTTTAGAAACCAGACCTGTGTTCCAACAAGAAAATCAGAATGTGCTTGGCAAAAAGGAGACACAAAGATAACAGATGTTGACCAGAATACTGTATGACACTAGTGACAGAAATTATATAAACTGCTTGGCTGTCTTGACCAATATAGTGCTGAAAACACAACTCAATATAATGATTTTTAAAAATAAAGAAAACACAACATGTTCCTGGTAGGCTGTACTGACTACCTGCCCCATCTTGGAAGCCCTTACTCCTTACAATGAAGAAACTCCAAATACTTTGACAGCTCCTCGGTGTTCAACCTGGTACAGAGCTGGCTGACCAGGCTCCATGAAATCTCCCATCTCCATCCTGCCCCTCCTTGACGCCATCTCTATCTACATAGAACCAGTCCTAAAATTATATCTCAAATATATCATTTTCAATTCAGATGGAACACACCTGTATTTTAGGATTAACCTTCTTTCCCCAAATCCTTTATGGGCAGGAATGTCCCCATCCCCAGTACCTTCTACTTGACCCAGATCCATGCAGGAGCTGAGAGTACCAGGACAATTTCACAGCTTGAAGGGCCCCAAGACTCTACAAGCTGTTAAAAAAGAAACCTCAAAAGCCTCAATGACTCAACAGGCTTTGGTTCCTTCTCTATATTCTTCACCAGCTACGAAACCTTTCTGTGAGCTCCTTGTCACCAGCGGCACCACAAAACTCCTCCTCATAGTGTGGGGACGCGATAAGCAATACGATAGGCTCTTTGGTATAAACTCATCTGTTACATGTTTTTTCAACAAGCAAATATTTTACTAGGAATGTCAACTATTTGCAGGAAGGACTGCCACGTGGGAAAAGGAAAAAAAAAATTCATTCTAAAAGTGATTGCACATACTTTAAAAGAATGCATATTTAATATTGGCTTGACTCCTCTCACCTGCTTCCTGAATTCTCACAGAAGCAAGGTAGCAATGCACAGTGAGAGAGCCACATGGGGAAAATGCTTCTGTGAGAACTCAGCTGAGAATCCAAAATGTCAAGGGGTAGAGGTGGTGGTAAAGGAGAAAAGCTGCTGTTTTTATTTTTCAATGTTGGCAAGGAAACTGAGAACAATGCATTTACACAACACAGCTACTAATCCTGTTCTGATAAATCCCGTGAACAACTTAGGGTCCCCCGGGGGCTTGCTGGTCCATCCTAAGGCAAGCTCACTGTAAACTCTATTAACCACTACATTATCATATAAGACACTACGATAAGGGAAGGAGGGAGAAAAGGAAGGAAGAGACACACACTGAAAAACTCCTCACCAGACACACCTGTGCAAAACAATTCCAAGGGTCTCCTCTCCTTGCAGGCAATGCCCCTGCTCATTCAGCACTACAGTAATATGCTCTAATATAATTGCAATTAGTTCACATACATTCCAACAAGTATCAGTTCATTTTGGTTTAAATACAACGGAGACATCAATCCATCTCCCGGATAACACTGGAGGATCACATACACACTAAGTACACAATTCAAGTGTGATCACTACACATTTGATTACAAATAACATTTTGGGCTAGCAGGAAAAATTGCTTGTTATATTTTTCTAATCAATATGTACATATTTAATTATGTAAAATATTAAAACACCACCATTACAAAACTTCTAAAATATTTTTAAATTCAGTAATAAATTTTTAAAATATTTTTTGCAATTCCTACATGCACTTATTGTATAAGTCTTCATAAGAGAGCATTCAGTTTGCTGCTGGCATACAAAGGAAGCTACTTTAAAGTATAAAAGCTATACACAAGAAATGTTCTTATCTGGTTTCAGGTTTTTTTAGCTTTCTCCCCAAACAAATCACATAAAACAGAAGGGAGAGATGAGCAAAACACAGAGGTGTAATATTGAAAATTCATACTAATCTTTAGGCAAAGCTCATCAATGCCAGTATCTCATAATAGACAGAGATTTTGCATATAATAAAACAACCACCACCATATAATAATAACCACCTTAATGGCTTTTACAATAAAACAAATTTAAGCTGAATCAGAGAGACAAAGACTTTTAAAAAATAATTTAAAAAAGAATTCATGGTGCTTCATTTAAAAAGAATACTTGGTGTTTTCACACAGATATGGATTCTCTCACATTAAGTTACCAGCAAATGGTGAGCTGCCTTTTAAACACTACTTTATTACACACACACACGAGCAATTGAGAGAATCCCAATAGTAACATAGAGTAATACGTAACCAGTTTTGCAAAAATAACAATTACCCATTAAGTATAATATGACATTAAAACAAAACTGAAACTCTGTAAGTTTAAATGTCCAATAAACAAAGATGAGATTTTGAGGAGAAACGCCTGATAGTAAAAATACAGACTTGTTGTGTAAGCTGCTTTTAAAATAAAATAGGCAAGTAAGTCTGAGTTTATAAACAAAAAGTAATGATTTTTCTTTTCTTGTCATCAGATTTCAACTCCTTCTATCAGCGTTTTTCCTGACCAGCAATCACAATAACACAAAACAAAATAAAGAGGGGCTTCACTTGTTTTTAAAAGCATTTACAGAAATCAAGTCAGAGAGACAAAATATTTTTCAGCGGGTAACTTCACAACAATCTCTCTTCCTTGGTAACTGCAGAAGATGGGCATCTGAACTCTTCCAAGTACCAAAATTGCTGTCACAAAAATAAAGAATTTAAACATAGGGCAAACTTTGGGAGAGTACAACAATGCAGTCAACACGGAGACAGATTCCCCCAGAGAAAAACTTTCTGCTTCAGTGGGCCCCTGCAGAACAAGTTGCTGGCTAAGAAGTTTCAAGAGGGTAAAGGAGAATCTCACCATAGCCCAATATTAAGAACTCAGGGCCAGGAGAAGGTAGCCTTGACTCCTCCTCCCTCATGCTCACCAACTATAAGTAGGAATACTGGCTGATCTTGGTAGGACTCAGCGGGTATCCAGTGTAAATTGTTGAGCCTCGGGAAGACCCAATGTAGGATTGGGTGGCAAACTGGTGTTGGTACTGAGCAGGGGCCACGCTGGCAGAAGTGAGGAGGCTGGGCCCAACAGTGACAGGGACCTGGTGCACCAAAGTGCTAGGGTGAGTGGTATAGGCTGCAGCATGCCTTGAGGAACCCTGTGGGGAGAAAAGATGAGCAATGGAGCCGGTTGAGCCCAGTGCAGCAGCAGAAGTGGGGGCAGCATACGTATACAGATGAGCCTGGCTTGGCAGGTGAGCAGGCGCTGGGGCAAGGTGTGGGTGCCCTGTAGAGTGTAGCGGGCTGCCATGCTGGAAGGTGTAGGGGGCTTGGGAGAGAGGGGCCACAAACGCCTGCTGCCTGCGGGGGGCTGGGTTGCTGCTTCTCTCCTGTGAGGTTGGAGCCGCCGATGACTGCTGGTTCTGGCTAAGGTTGAGTGGCTGTGCTGCACCGGTCCCCCCACGTTGAGCTCGATACCCTGTGGGGGTGATACAGCATCCAGATGACTGCCCACTCACTGAAGCTACTGGCTTGGTCTTATTGCTCAGGAGACCTGAGGCCTGGGTTGCTACAGTGCAGTCACCAAGCTGAGTTTTCAGTGGAGGCACAATGATGGTGCGGGTGCCAGTGCCATCTGCCACAACTCTGCCAGGCCCCTCCAAAACGGGTCCACTATTGCCTCGGAGAGCACTCAGGGTATCAGTGGAATAAGGGCTGCTCAAAGAAGAGTCAGAGTCTGGAGAATCATTGACAGTGACAAAACTGATGACATTAGACCTTGGCTTCAGGCTAGAGCTACTGGGCTTGTATTTGTTGTCCTCTTCCTCATCAGTGTCACTTCGGATAGTGATGACACTCACAGGAGGGCTGGGAGTATCTGCAATGATGATGGGCTGATGCTGATCCTGGACAGGGACTAAGGAATTATAAGAAGATGTGGTGCGAAGGGGACTGCTCCCAACCAGAGAATAGACTTGGGAAGGCAGAACATCTAGAGAGGACTTGGAAGGGACTGGAGCTGACTGCTTATTCTTCTTCGAAGGGAGGGAACTGGATTGCTGTTGTCTGACAACATGGGCAACACCAACATTCAGAGGCTGAGCAGTGGCCAATGTCACATGGTTAGTCAGCAAGGATGGCTGCTGCATGATAGTGCTGTACTGGTTGCCGTGAGAGTGGGCATTCCTCCAGTCGGCTAGCTGCTGGCCACTCCCCATGGCCTCTGGAATCATTGCTGTGGGCTGCACAGAGTTGTGTAGAGCTACCCCAGGCAACTGTTGCCAAGTTGAAGGCAGGAGAATTTGCTGAGTCCCTCCAGGCCACGCCTGCAGTACAGCAGCAGTCTGTTCAACCAGCGCCGGCCGGCCGGCTGCGCAGCTCAGAGTAAAGGGCACCGCATACTGTGGTGTGATGGTGGCTACTTGAGGGTGGAGAGTTGCTACCATTAGTGGTGTACAGCTTCCCTGCGTAAGAACTCCTGACTGAATCTGTAGTGGCTGAGCATCTGGTGCCTGGGGTACAATTGGTACAGCATTATCCATCCTCACAGGGAATCCAGAATGCTTTGCTGTTGCTTGTAGTCCGGTTTGAAACGCAGGTGGACATAGTATAAATGTCTGTTGGAATGGATCTGTCTGAGTGCAAATCTGGGTGGTTCCAGGCTGCAAGGAAACACCCTGCTGGGCAACTCCAGGAACTGGTGCAGCAGATGATGGGTACAAAGCTGACTGGTAGTTTAGTAGTGAGACATCTGAATTAGCCAGAGAAAGAGTAGCAGCTGCTGCAGTAGAACTGGAAGCTAGAACACTGGCCTGATTGTGCACTGTATCGAGCTGATTGCTGAAGCTCATGGTTAGATTTGTGCTTGTATTTGGAGCAACATGTGTAGTGAAAGGACTCTTGATCTGACTCACTGTATCATACATGTGAACCCTCCGCTTGCAGATCTCCATGTTCTGAAAACAAGACTTAACATGATTGCTATGTGGAAAATCCAAAAGGTGAGTCATTGTCACAAACTGATGGTTAAGAGTTTTTAGAGGGGTAATTCTCTTATCTGCATCAATTGTGAGCATTTTCTTTAAAAGATCAATGTATTCTCTTCGGTCTGCCTTCTCTGCCAACATGTCTGTTCCCTCTAAGTCTGTGGACATACTCACCTGAGCCATGTCATCTAAGCAATTAAAAATGTACTTCCGGGCTTCTTTTGATTTTATTCCAGTCTCCAGTTCATGTTCTTCAGGCGTCTTAAGCCTCCACAGTGGGTACCCCAAATTAGGATCTCTGTTGAAAAACCTGGTTGTTTTTGTTCCGGCACTGAGAAGATATTCAGCTGGCAAGCCTTGTGTTTGTGAAATATAACGAATCTGATCATATTCTGAAGCACCAGGATAAAGAGGCCATCCCAGGAACAGCTCAGCTATCACACAGCCCAGTGACCACATATCAATAGCTTCACAAAATGGTAACCCAAAAATAATTTCAGGAGCTCTGTAGTAACGTGACTGTAAGTAGGTTGAGCACACAGCTTTGGAAACATGACTAGCAGAACCAAAGTCAATGACCTTCACTCGGTAGGGTTGGCGAACCGGATCAACCAGCATGATGTTTTCAGGCTTGCAGGTCGGTGTGGATCAGACCAAGACTCTTGAGCTTCATCAAGGCTGTGGCCACCTGTTGCAAGATTGGTCTGATGTACTTGAGTGGCAGTGGGCTAAATTTGTTTTGCTTTAGAAAATCATATAAGTTCTGCTCCAACATCTCAAAAACAAGGCAGGTGTGATTCTTATGCCGAAAGCACTCATATGAACAGACAAAATTATATTCATCAGCATTTTCACTGCTTAGGTGGGAAAGGATGCTCACTTCAATCTGCCCCTGTCTGGCATAGGAGGGGTGGTTCTTCAAGATTTTAATAGCCACAATTTCCTTGGTGCTCCTCTTCCAGCACTTAGCCACCTGTCCAAATGTCCCCCGGCCTAGGAACTCCAAGACTTCATAGCTATTGGTCATAGAGCAAAGGATCTCATGCTGGACCAGCTGGTAATCCCCTTCTCCACTGGAACTGCTAGTCTTTGTGGTCACAGTGGTGGTTGTGGCAGCAGCACCCACCACAGTCCTGTTTTGCAGCATGAGAGGGGGGATGTTCTTCTATGATCTGCACACTACCGTTGCTGTCAACTTCCTCACTTTTTCGTTTCAATCCACATTTTTGATAGGGCTCAAGCAAAGAAACGTTGCTTCTGTGAGTCAGACACTGGCTGCTTTGGAAGGTTGATGTAGCAGCACTGCCTGAGCTATCAGCGGCTGTTACAACAATATGCTCCACTGCAGGAGCTGGGAGGAGGAGGCCCTGGTCGTAAGCAGGGATGCTGAAATTGGCTACCTGGTGAGAGGAGTTGGCTTGCCCTTGTGTGGCTGGGAGGGTTTTGCTGTGGGTATAATATTTGTCGGTTGCTACTCTGTCCTGAAACATCCCAACTAGAGGGCTCTCTTTTCAGTTTCTTTGCACTGCAGAAGGCACTCGACGACATTGATGGGGGCGAAAACACTTGCAGCTGTGATGCCATACCGCCGGTGTGTCTGGTTCTCAGCCGCGAGCTGGGGCTGCCGAGAGGAGGCGGCGGAGGAGACGAGATCTGGGGCCCCACCGCCGGGTCATCATACCCCCCACGCGAGCCGGCCCGGGCCCCCAAATTTCTCATTTTTTTTGGAATTTCTGGTACTGGTACATTGAGTTCATCATAGAAAGTTTGAAACACTGTCTCAGAAGAGCATTTGTAAACTTCTCCTCAAACCAAGATATTTACTCGAGGATCCAGTCTGGCTCCATCAATTTCTAAGGTCACGCACTCCTCTTTTTTCCATCAAGGATCAAGGGTATTGGTTATTACTAGCTCTAATGGGTTACATTGTCCCTTAGTACAGGAATGGCCGTTTTTTCCTTTCTGAAGGTGGAATGAGTCCTTTTCATCATTTTTTTTTTCTTTTATCCAAGTGGTCTAAATGACACAAGACGAGGATTTACATTTATTTCCACACAGTCCTAATTTATGACAGATGTACTTATTTTCTGCCATGTAGCCTCTTTTCTAATTAAGAAAACCACACCTAATTCCTAACTTATTATGATTAATGACAGCACAGGTATCAAATTTTAAGGTGCCTTGTTTGGGCATCCTTTTCTTTTCTTCTGTTTTGGCTAATACTTTGCTCATATCGTTTATGAGCCCCCACCAGTCTTCAGTCTTTAATCTTATTTTAAAAACTGTGGTCATGGTAGGCTCAGATGGGTCACAACACACATGAAGTTGGTCATATCCTGGGCTATGTACGTTGTATAGAATATCATTATACAAACAAATTCTTTTTAGAGTTGCAGTACACTTACAATAACTGTAAAATAATAGGACCTTAGCAATCTTTTGTCCTACCTCATTGCCTCGATGTATACACTGGGGACAGCCCTCAGTCTGAGGAAGGTCAGTTGAAGTCCTTACATTAAAAGTCCAAATTTTAAGGAAAACGAATCCTGTGATGAGTTTCCTCATGCTTCAGCCATGTGTGGACCAGTCAGCTTCCAGGTGTGACTGGAGCAGGGCTTGTCGTCTTCTTCAGAGTCACTTCACAGGGTTTGTTGAAGCTGCTCCTGTCCACATACCACTTACAGTTTACTAATGTCTAAAGATGGTCTCAGAGTTTGGACCTGCTAGAATAAACTGAGTCCAACATCTCTACAAAATTATGTTCAACTGGGCTCTCTGATACTAGGAACAAGATGGTGGGGTTTAGGGTTTTACAAACTTCAGTGGTTATGTGGGGATTTTCACATAGCAAGCTTTGGTACTTGGTTAATCTAGCATTTCTTAACCAATGATTTCCTCTGGTATTTATTAAAGTTACCATAGCATGGTGGGGGGCTTTATATTCAGGTTTTGCATAAGGGTTAGTTTATCTGCTTCTTGTGTCAATATGGCCATTGCTGCTAGGACCCTTAGACCTGGGAGTCAGCCTTCGGAAACTCTGTCTAGCTGTTTTGAGAGATAGGCCACTGGCCTCGGCTAGGCCCCACAGTCTGGGATAAAACTCCAATTGCCATTTTTTTCTCTTTCTGACACACAGAGTGTAAAGAGTTTTGTCAGATCAGGGAGCCTCAGGGCTGGGGCCGACATGAGTTTTTCTTTTAACTCATAAAAAACTGGTTGCTGTTGGTTGTAATAGATGTAGTTTATCTAATCTACATTTTTATTAATGGTTTTTACTAAAATATTGATTCAAATCCTGCAACTATTTGATTTCAAGCTTTAAATTGATCTGGTATCCCTCATGGGACTCCAATTGCGTCTAAAGAGACATGAGAGTCAAAAGAGTCATAAGGGGCTTCTCTCACTTTATGATGTCTTATTATTTTCTTGTCCTTCAGGTTGATGAAATGCCAGGGTGAAAGGGATAGCCAAGTAGACTAAAGTACAAGTTCCACTCCAGTTATGCAGCAGAGTGCCCAGTAAGGGTCCACCACAATACCACCACACATCTGCTCAGAGATGAACAAAGGCTGACTGACTGCTAAGCTCTTGAAAATTCTTAAGCTCACTGCACTCTTGCAGGTCTCCAAGGAATGCTAAGTTTCCTCCCTGCGGTGAGAGACATGAAGTGAACCTAGTGTTGGGAGGCAGAAGCCAGGTGGCCCTCGGGGGCTGACCCACAGGGACTTTGGGATATAGCATAGAGAGCATGGCATGACTTATTACTCCAGGCTGTAGAATCCTGGAAAACAGCTATCATGCAGCCTATGCCTGATAGACTGGAGGACCACCTTAGTGGAAGGTGGACAATCTGGGCCTCTGGCCTGTCCTGTGCACAAGCATAACAATTGCGCTTGTTTAATGTGCTGATGGAATATTTGATACATTTTAACCAAGCATTTGCATCTTGGTATCCTGTCTTAATTGCTAAAGTTTGTTTTAAGTCTTTAACTTCTATGATCCTCTAGTAAAATAAAAGTATGGTTTCAGGGAAATTGCAAAAACCAGTTGGGACAGTCTATCCTTGCTTTTTAATGGTTCATAGAATTTTGAACCAATGATAACATGAAAGCTGTACATCAGGGGGTAACACTCCTGGTTGGCACTGGGGTCTTTCTTGAAATGTTCCCAGATTAAATGGTCCTACTTTATTAATGCCTAGTCTGAGGACAGTCAGGAGGGATAGAAGTACTTTTCTGAAGTAGAAATCTGTCTTTGACTTGGCAAGTCCTCACATGATATAACAAAGCAAGCATTAAATGGAATAGTTTAAGGTGATATTGACTTGGTTATATTAGTAGCTAGATGATCAGCAATAGAACGAGGAAAGAAGAAAGAGTAATAGAATAGATTAAAAGAGTTAAATTTTTCTTTGCTTTAGTTTGGTAGGGTTTTCCCCTGGGACTATGGCCCACGACTCTGGAGGGGGTGATGCTTTCTTGACTCAGGTGTGATGACTCCATCCTTTTTTTGCTGTACGAACAGCAGTCTTGGTGGTTAGCAGTACAAGGTAGGGTACTTCCCAGGCTGGCTCAAGTTTTTCTTCATTCCACCTTTCGATGAGAATGTGATCTTCAGGCTGCTGCTGGTTTACTGGAAATTCTAGGGGTGGTACATGTGCTGAAAGATTTTTAGTTTTTAGTTTTTTTTTTTTTTTTTTTTTTTTTTTGAGAAAGGCAAGAGGAAGATAAACCAAGTACATAATTTTTAAGAAATTGACCTTTTGTTCTAAATGTGGGGACCTTGGCAGTGGATTTAGGTCCTTAATGCCTTTTTATGGAGAAATTTTCTTTAGCACCTATTTTTATTAGTTTTTAAATCAAAGAAAGTCAAATATCATTTTACATTTAATAATGTCTCTCGTATGATTTTATACCAGATAAGTTAAATTTTATCTTTATATTAGTGTGTTATTAATATTAAACCTAATTTTAATAAAACCTTGTGGAAATATTTATTTAAATTTTAATGTTTTACCATAAGGTAAGATTTATAGACTCTTTTTAACCTTTTATACTTTTTTCTAAAGAGCAGTTTGGTGCTTTCAGAAAAACCTGTAATGCTTTTATTTTAATGTCCAGTTCACAGAAAAAGTGGATGATAGTTCTTTAACTTTAGCTAATGTATTTACACACAGAATGTTCTTTACAATTAACGTTTATGCTTTGCTCAAACCTTCAAAACAGTAATTTTTAACTCTTTAATATAGGTAAAAATGTACATTCTTATGCCTCCTTATAATCCTTTTACGAAAGGTATATTTTTCTTATACACCTTGCACATAAACTTTTTTTTTTAATAGTTTTACATTCAGGAGGCCTAGTTACCTTTAAGTTATACAACATTTTTTGCATAAAATCCTTTTTTAACACACCTTTTATATAACTTTTTTTTTTCTTTCACGACTTTTACAGACAATTTTTTGACATGCCTTTACTTTCTGTCTTATTACAAATATTTCTTTCTTTAAACAATCAGTCAATTTATTTCAGGGCAAGAATTTACTAAATAACACTCTTTATATATAAATTCTGCCCCCCCTTTTTTCTTTTTTCTGAAAATGATAACCATTCTTTTCCAAAGTGAATCTTTTTTATGTCTGTGGACTAGACTGTCTAAGGCCACAAGAATAGAAGTACTATAATACATGTTAGACTGTTAACTTTTAGCAAACTTTACTTTTGTTGAAAACCTTGTAAGTTTGGGATTTTAATTATCCTTTGCTATTAATAAGACCTTGTTTTGTCCAAATTAGAATTGATATGATGGCTTTTAAAGGAACAGGGTACACTTTTTTCTCAACTACTTGTATATTTCTTTTTCTCTCTCTTTGACTTTTCTGTTGCCTGTGTCTCTTCCTCTGTCTCTCTGCCTCTGTCTTTCTCTCTCTTTCTCTCTCCTTGACTCCCTCTTTGTCTGTCTCTTCCTCTCCATCTCTTCCTCTCTCTCTCTTTGCCTGTTTTCCTCTCTGTCTCTTTCCATTCTCTCTCTCTACTGATCTTTCCTTGCTTCTGCCAGACGCTTATGCTGCTGTTCTCTCAGTCACCATGTGTTGGGGGCGGGGAATCTAAAACAAGCTGGTCTGGGTTCCCTTGCTTACAGGTTACCTTGTGCCATAACTTTGAAACAAGGGACCTGTCAAGGCTTCCTTCCAATGACCAACCAACCTCTAATGCTGACCAGTCTATCTTACACAAAGTTTTAAGTTTTCCTGGTGTAATAGTACTCCATAGTCTCCCTGAAATCCTTTTTTTTTTTTTTTTTGAAAATTTTCAACATAGTTACCAGTGGGGTGGGCTTACTTTGTGCCTCACCCATGTTTCCTCTACACAATATACCACAAGCACATCACAAAACAAAGAACAAGTAAAAAGGGTACACATGCACTTTTATGGTTTACACCAAACCAAAACGAAAACCGAAATCAGAGTATCCAGAAATCTAAGTCAGATGAGAACCAAACCAAAGAATCAAGCAATCGAAGTCAAGTCAAAAAGAGAAGCCAAAGTGCTGATACAGGCACACCGTGGGTGATCAGACCACACTTCCACTCAAAAGGAGTGGGTAAGTTCCCGAGACTGATCCTCTCAAGCAAATCAAACCAAATGAAAACCATAGTGCCAAGGAAGGCACGCCGTGGGTGATCAGGCCACGCTTCCACTCAAACGGAGTGGAAGACTAGTTCAAAGACTAGTCTTAATAAACTTTAAATGTCCAGACTCCAAGTGCCCCTTCCTTCCCAGTGTTCAGCCATTGTGCTGATCCTCCATGGGGGCCTGCCACACACTGCTGTGGCGAGGCATCACACCGGGGCAAATGCCTACCAGGGAATGCTCTCAGAATCCGCGTTGCTATGGCTGGTCAGAGTACCCCATAAGGATGTTCCACAGGGCAGGCCTAAGCCACTTAAGTAGCTGCCTCGACCCTCCACTATTCACCTCACTTCCCGGTCAGGGAACCAAGAAATGTAGCAGGACCAGTAGCAGACAAAACTTCTCAGACACTGAGTTAAAGAAGGAAGGGGTTTATTAAGCCTGAGGCATTGGCAAGACGTCTGTCTCAAGAACTGAGCTCCTTGAGGGAGCAATTCCTGTCCCTTTTAAGGGCTCATAACTCTAAGGGAGTGCATGTGAGAGGGTCATGATTGATTGAGCAAGCAGGGGGTATATGACTGGGGTCTACACGCACTGGTAATTAGATTGGAACAAAACAAGATAGGGATTTTCACAGTGCATTTCTATACAATGTCTATAATCTATAGATAATAGAACCAATTAGGTCAGGGGTTGATGTTTAACTACCAGGCCCAGGGTGCGGCACTGGGCTGTCTGCCTGTGGATTTCATTTCTGCCTTTTGGTTTTTACTTCTTTCTTTGGAGGCAGAAATTGGGCATAAGACAATATGAGGGGTGGCCTCCTCCCTTAATGACATGATACTAAGCTATCAACAACTAAGAAAACACCTTGGAGACATCAAGAAATGTTATAACATTTAAAATAATACACAAACACAGAAACCCTAGATAAAAAGAAGCTAAAGAAAAGTGCATCTATCTAACCCTCCCCCCCAAAAACAAAGCTATTACTATTACCTAGCAAAGGTAATTATTACTATTACACTTATTGTAGCAGCTATTACATGAAAAATACACAAATCTAATTAAATGGACACTAAGTGTGCAGAGACATAATATGAGACAATACTATACATTGAAAAGAATAGAAAAGTACATGAACAGAGTATTTTTATATTGTTGAACTTAAACTGTAGCTTTAAGCTGTAGATTTGTTTTTACATGACCAGTCACTTCTCTTACTGCTTTCAAGATTCTCTTTGTTTTTGTTTCTGACAGGTTAATTATCAAGTAAGTTTGAGTGTGTTTGAGTTATGTTGCTTGGAAGTTGTTGAGCAACTTAATATTATCCGAAGTATTATATTTTAACTTTTGAATATTTATTGAGGTCCCAAATGTATCTAATTATAATATTAAAATACAGAAAAAGAAAGTTTTGAGAAATTAACAGATGTGTCTGAAGGATCAAAGGAGAAATTATAAAATCAAATAAGATGAAGAACATATGGAAAGCAAGAAATTGAATGTCAGAGTGAAGAGTATTTTACTTGTAATGACATTAAACGTGAGCTCTTACATAAGAAGGCACAGAATGGTGCAAACGCACCTTAAAAGGTGGGGTTCACATATGTGATTTCCCTGCAAGTGTCAGTTTAGACACAAAGGGAGAGAGATTGAAAGTAAAATGATACAGGTTCTTGGAAAAGTGTGACAATGGACTACAGGGCACTACGCATCTGTCTCTTCAACTATTCAATATGTGCAGTTGCAGAATCGCTATGATGCAGTTAGTTTGGAACTCCAGTGCCTATCTGAAGTTTTAAGGCCGTTAGAAGATGATTTGTGGGGTAAACAACAATTAAATTCAATCAATATTATAGCATCCGTCAACAGGAGTTGTTTATTCTTAACTACTGCAGTGGTGTGCAGCTTTACAAATACTTCAGGAGCACCTGGCAATAGCTGTGATAAACAAAAAATGACCTTATCCTCCAATTCTCAGGAGGACCTGTGAATCGATTGCTCTTTTTTAAGGAGGTCCCGACAGTGGTAAACAGTTATTGTTTCATTTTCCAAACCTTTTGCAGGACTTTTCTCCTCCTACTCAAGTAACTTTCAGAAGATTTAAAAAGCAGAGCCTTTCTTTCCTAATTTTTCCTTTTCTTTTTCTCTTAAGAGGTCAGACAATGAAAGATAAAAGCATTAAAAGGTAAAAGTTAGTAAAAATTTAGAATACAATGTGTTGTTAATCATGTGTGCTCCAAAACGGTGCAGCCTCAAGAAAAACCCCCAACAAAATCAGTAAGACTGATTGCCATGGCAGAAAGAGCCTAGGTGATGAGTAAACAGAACCCTAGCAAGCTAGAGAGGGAGAAAATCTGATTTTCAAAGGAAGAGCACTTAAAAATTTAAATGCATCTTTTCGACACCAACAGAATCACAAAACATAAAGTGAAGCAACAAAGTAGGGCCCACCCTAAAAAGAAAAAAATATCACTAACAGAAGCTTTTCCAAGTGGCCCAAGTGTCAGGCTAAATAGAACACAATTTTTAAAATTAATGCATTTAGGAAGCTAATAGAATGAAGCAAAACACAGAAAGCCATGAGCAAAAATGAAACATATATTAATAGACAGTAAATGTACAGTAAGCTAAACTTATAATAAAGTAAACTTACAATAAAACTAAAAAGAAAATTCTGGGACAGACTCAGTGGTTCTCAGAAAAAAAATTGTGTGTGTGTGTGTGTGTGTGTATTTATATATATATAATCTTTAAGCACCGTATTCCATTATATTTGGAGCTAAATACTTAAAAAACTGACATTAAATGTTCCTACAGCCTGGGTGCAGTGGCTCACACCTGCCATGTTGGCACTTTGAAGGCCGACTCTGTTCGATCAAGAGGTTAAATGATGAAGACTCTCCTGGCCAACATGGTGAAACCCTGTCTTTACTAAAAAATAAAAATAAATAAATAAATAAAATTGGCAGGGTGTGGTGGCACAAGCCTGTAGTCTCAGCTATTCCAGAGGCTGAGGCAGGATAATTGCTTGAAATCAGGAGGCCGAGGTTGCAGTGAGCCAAGATTGTTTCACTGAACTCCACCGTGGTGACACACCGAAACACCATCAAAAAGCAAAACAAAAGAAACAAACAAACAAAAGTTACTACAGAGATTTAAAAGGACAATTGAGCAGATAGAAGAAAAAAATATCAGCAACTCTAAGAAAAAGGCCGTTTAAATTGTTAAGTCAAGAAGGGAAAAAGTAAATAAATAAATGTGAAAACAACCTAGAAACCAGTGGGACACCATCAAGCAGACCTACCGGGGAAGACTAAATCAATGGTGGTGAAGAAGGTCACACATCTGAGGAAATAAATAAACACACCAGATGCTCAACAACCTCCAAGCAACATAAACTCAAACACACTCAAACTTACTTGACAAGCAACCTGTCAAAAACAAAACAAACAGAATCTTGAAAGCAGCAAGAGAAGTTACTGGTGGTGTGAAAACAACCCTCATCAGTAATCAGCGGATTTCTTTTCAGAAATTTCAGAGGCCGGAATGTAGTAGACTAATATATTTCAAATGCTGTAAGAAAAAAAAAAAAACAAACAAAAAACTTTTAACTTTTAAACACATATCTGATGGGTGAAGCATCAGCCAAAGAAATGTTGATTGGTAGGAGAAAGCTGTCAGCAAAGGCCTGGTCTCCCACGTGTCTTGGACTGAAACTTGCACTCAAGCGATTGTGATACAAATTAAAGCACTTTCCCCTTATAATCCAGTTGTGCGGGAGAAATTTAAGGTCTCTGTTCACTGTAACATTAAGATCATGTTGGAGCAGTCCAACCAGAGAGCATGAAGTACTGAAAAGGTTCTAGGGTTCAGCGCAAGGGATAGAATCCGTGGTCAAATATATACAAAGAAAAATTGTTGAATTTTAATAGTCAGTCTGCTCAGGACCCCATAACTGAGCTGAGCAGAATACATCATTAACTGTAAGATGCCCTAATCCATCTTCATAGCCCCCCAAAATTTCACCCATAGATAAGGCTTGAAAGCAGAATGAAAATATCCAAGGTACTTATTTAATGTTATCAATTCATTTCAAGCACTGTAACTATAAAATAAATGATGAAACAGCTTCTTTGTGACACTGTTACAATTTTATGCACCTATAAGCCTAAATATAAAAGCAGAGAGGTGAGGATTATACTGTTCTTGCACAGAGTCTCAGTCTGTCACCCAGGCTGGAGTGCAGTGAGGTAGTCTGGGCTCACTGAAACCTCCGCCTCCCGGGTTCACGGATTCTCCTGTGTTAGCCTCCCAAGTAACCTGAACAACAGGAGCTTGCCGCCACGCCTGGCTATTTTTTTTTTTTTTCCTGTTTTTTTTTTTTTTTTTTTTTTTTTTTTTACCAGAGACAACATTTCACAGTGTTAGTTAAATGATATCGATCTTTTGCCCTCGTGATCCACCCGCCTCCGCTCCAAAAGTGCTGGGATTACAGGCAGAAGGCACTGCGCCTGGCAGACCTCTCATTTTTGTCTAGGGCTACTGCTATATAAAAGACCAGAATTGCTTTTTATCAGATTTGGATGACTGAAAACTCTGTAATAATGTTTATTTATTTATTTAATTTATTTTAAGTATCCTAGAATGCAGAGTTCAATGGGGTATGAGGCAGTCTCCACTGCCCTCCCATAGACACAGGAAAACACCTGAGATGGTGATTTCAATTTACCAAGTCACAAATACCTCAGAGACACAAAATTCTGAACTGAACATATAATTAGAATTTTTGTGGAGATATCAATCGATTTGTATTTTTTTGGCATAAATCTCTAGGTCTTACCCCGTTAGCATGAATAAATGACTACCTCTTTAAACCTTGGGCAGGATTAGTGAATCATGGAATCATTTAAGTAGAACATCTGCGTTTCAATTGTCATAAGATGTGCTTTTTAGATTAACTTAGATTATATTCTATTCAATAAGCTAAAATTCTGGATGCTCGATTAAATGCAGAAACTTCTTTCAAAACAGAGGAAAAACATTTACCTATTCTGGGATGTTTAAAATTATTGATGTTTATTGTTGTTGTTGTTGTTGTTGTTGTTGTTGTTGTTGTTGTTGTTGTTTGAGACAGAGTCTCGCTCTGTCGCAGAGGTTGGAGTGCAGTGGCCGGATCTCAGCTCACTGCAAGCTCTGCCTCCCGGGTTTAAGCCATTCTCCTGCCTCAGCCTCCAGAGTAGCTGAGACTACAGGCGCCCATCACCTCCCCTGGCTAGTTTTTTGTATTTTTTAATAGAGACGGGATTTCACCATGTTAGCCACGATGCTCTCGATCTCCTGAACTGGTGACCCACCCATCTCCGCCTCCCAAAGTGCTGGGATTACAGGCTTGAGCCACCGCGCCCGGTAGGATGTCTGGTTTTATATGCACACAATTTTCTAGGATACTCTATAAATTCAGCTAACCAGGAGCTCTCTGAAGCCTATGCTTTTGGGTTGTTATGCAGATTCCATTGCATGGGCATGACTGAATAATCTACTGGTCCATTTTGATCAATGTGACTTTTGTTGCAGTGTCTACAGATTATAACTTCCCTAGCCAAAAATCTCAGTGGACGGTGGCACCTTTGCCACAATTTCTCTTGGGCCTGCTGGGCTAATTTCAACACTCAATTTGACAGGTTGCAATTAATTCAAACTACGTGCTCAGATTCCATTTTTGCTATGGGTGGGACAGGACCAGAGTAGAAAGAGGTACCTGGGTGAGAGACTGTTGAGTCCAGCCACTTCACACAGCTGGGTACATTGGCTATGATAAGGTGAGAAAATCCAGGTGACAGCATAGTTGCCATCTCCCTGCAAGACTTTGGCTGAATCAGGCATAGCAAAAGGTTTTCTTTCCACCCCACTCAGGAATACAGTTGTATCCAGAGGCTTAAAAACGCCAGAAATTGCAAAGCTCCCAAAATGATGTTATAGCTGTGGCTTTGAAAAGGCTTAACTTTGGGCTCCATTAAGGATTGAACCTCTTCTATCCTTTTTTATTTTTTAAATCCCAGTAACCAAAAATATGGAAAATGTGTGTTTGTGTGTTTCACACCCTTTTTTGTTACTCATCTTGTAGTTTTTCCCTTCAGTGGGTTGTGAATTCTTGTCCCATGTACAGGAAGAATAAAGTTTGGAGAGTAATTAAGGCAAATAGAAGCTTTATGGAGTGAAATTACAGCTCTCAGGAGACAGAAAGTGGGTGACTCCATTTCACAAACAGGACATACCTGCAACAGCAATACTCAGTTAAGAGAAGAGCTAGTGTGATCAAGTGCTGTTGGTCGGCTGGTTGTTACATCATCTCTGAAGCCCTCAGTGGAGGCGAGATTCAGAGTAGGTAGCTCCTATATGCATGAAGGTTGTTGAGGTGTGTCCTCAGCTTAAGACTGAGAGAAGACAAATCCATCTGCAGACATGTAATCCCAATAAGTGTACAACTCTCAGTGAAGAGAGGCTACTCTGGTGGCTAATTCAGGAGAATCACTTGAACCTGGCTGGCTTAGGTTTAAGTGAGCTGAGATCACACCACTACACTTCAGACTGGTGATAGAGTGAGATTCCATCTCAGAAATAATAGTTATTCTTAATATTATAATTAGTTTAGAGAAGAGTATAAATGTTCTGATGGGGCTAAAAAACACCGGGCAAGGACTTTGTGCAGCATACCCAAGGATCAATAGATGAATTGATCAAGCCAAAAGCAGAATATGACTGATTGAAGATCAACTTAATGAAATAAAATATGAGGACAAGATTAGATAAAAAAGAATGAAAAGAAACAAACAAAACTTTCCAGAAATATGGGACTATGCAAGATGTCCGAACCTGTGATTGATTTGTGTACCCAAAAGTGATGAGGAGAATTGATCCAAGTTGAAAAGCACACTTCAGAATATTACACAGGAAAACTTCCCCAACATACTAAGACAGGTCAACATACAAATTCAGGAAATACAGAGAAAATCACTCAGATACTTCATAAAAAGTAGAACCCAAGACACATAATTGTGAGAGTATCCAAAACAGAAAAAAAAAAAAAGGAAAAAAATGTTAAGGGCAGTCTGAGAGAAAGATCAGGATACTTACAAAGGGAAGCCCATCCAACTAACAGCAGATATCTCTGAAGAAATACTACACACCACAAGAAAGAGGGGGCAAATATTCACCAATCATAAAGTAAGGAATTGCCACACCAGAATTTTGTACCCATCCCAACTAAGCTTTATAACCAAAGGGAAAATAAAATAATTTACAGACAAACAAATGTAGAAAAGTGTTGTCACCACCATGTGTGCCTTACAAAAACTCCTAAAAGAAACATTAAGTATGTAAAGGGACATCTGCTAACAGCTACTGCAAAAACATAAAAATAAAGACCAAAAACACTATGAGGGAACTATATCAAGAATATGCAAAATAGGCCGGGCGCGGTGGCTCAAGCCTGTAATCCCAGCACTTTGGGAGGCCGAGACGGGCGGATCACGAGGTCCGGAGATCGAGACCATCCTGGCTAACACGGTGAAACCCAGTCTCTACTAAAAAATACAAAAAACTAGCCGCCGGGCGAGGTGGCGGGCGCCTGTAGTCCCAGCTACTCGGGAGGCTGAGGCGAGAGAATGGCGTGAACCCGGGAGGCGGAGCTTGCAGTGAGCTGAGATCCGGCCACTGCACTCCAGCCTGGGCCACAGAGCGAGACTCCGTCTCAAAAAAAAAAAAGAATATGCAAAATAAACAGCTAACATCATCATGCCAAGATCAAATTGATACATAACATTAACCTTAAAGATAAATGAACTAAACTTTCCAATTAAAAGACACTGAATGGAAAATTGGATACAGTCAAGACCCATCAGTATGCTTTATTCAGGAGACCCATCTGACATGCAAATGCACAGATAGAGGCTCAAAATAAAATGATGGAAGAATATTTATGAAACACAAAGCAAGGGGAAAGAAAAAAAAAAAAAGACTTGCAATCCTAGTCTCTGTATAAAGACTTTAAAGACAGAATTTAAACCAACAAAAATCAAGAAAGACAAAGAAGAGCTTTGTATAATGGTGAAGAGAACAATGCAGAAAGAAGAGCTAACTTTCCTAGATATATATGCACAAAATACAGGAGCACACAGATTCATAAAGCAAGTTCTTGCAGACTGACAATAACTTAGATTCCTCCAGAATGGTAGTGAAAGACTTTAACACTCCATGGTCAACATTGGATCATTGAGACATATAATTAAGAAGGATACTCAGGACATGAATTCCGCTCTTGACCCAGTGGACCTAATAGACATCTACGTAACTCTCCACCCCAAATCAACAAAATACACATTTCTCTCAGCACCACAAAGCACTTATTCTAAAATCAATCACAAAATTAAAAGTATAACACTCCTCAGCAAATGCAAAACAACAGAAATCATAAAATCACCTCTCAGACCACAGTGCAATCGAATTAGAATTCAGGATTGTGAAACTCAATGAACACTACATAGCCTCATGTAAACTAATCAACCTGATTCAGAATGACTGCTAGATAAATAACAAAATTAGGAATGAAGGAAACAAGTTCTTTGAAATCACTGGGAAAAAAGACACAACATAACAGAGTTTCTGGGATAGAGTTAAAGCAGTGTTAAGCGGGAAATTTATAATGTGAGATGCCCACGTAAGAAAATGAGAAAGGTCTAAAGTAAACAATCTAATATCCCAATGAAAAATTCAGGCACTTTGGGAGGCTGAGGCAGATAGATCACCAGAATTTAAGAGGTTAAGAGTTCAAGACAAGCCTGGCCAGCAAACGTGATAAAACATTGTCTCTACTTTAAATATAGAAAATAGCACAGCATAGTGGTGCACACCTGTAATTTCAGCCACTTGGGAGGCTGAACTGGGAGAATCTCTTGAAACCAAACAAGTTCAAAAGCTATCAAAAGACCAAAAATAACTGTGATCAGAGCATAACTGAGTGTAATACACACACACACACACACCACACACACACACACACACACACCCTTCAAAAAATCACTGAATCCAGGAGGAGATTATTTTCAAAAGATTGACAACAGAGATGGACTGCAAGCCAGAATAATAAAGAATAAAAGACAGAAGAATCAAATAGACTTCATAAAATAATTACGGGGTTGTCAACAATGATCACACAGAAATACAAACTACCATCAGATAATGCTGTAAACACCTATATGCAAATATAACAGAAAACCCTGAAGTCAATAGTAAATTATGAGACATGTGCACCTTTCAAGAATAATCCAAGAAAAGTTGAATCCCTGAATAGATCAACAAGAAATTCTGAAACTGAGGCAGTAATTAATGGACTACCAATCAAAAAAAAAGCTTAGGATCAGACAGATTCACAGTTGAATTCTACCAGATATATAAAGAGTAGCTGGTATAATTCTTTCTGAAAACACTCCAAAAACTAGAAAATGAGAGAGTCCTCTCTAACTCATTTTGAGGCCAGCATCCTCATGATACCAAAACCTGTCAGAGACACAAAAAAGAGAAAATTTCAGGCCAATACCCCGATCAACATCGATGTGAACATCCACAATAAGATACTGACAAATTGAATCCAACTGCACATCAAAATCTTATCCAACATGAAGAAGTCGGCTCCAATCTTGGGAAGCCAAAATGGGTTAGCATATGTAAATCAGTAAATGTAGTCCATCACATGGACAGAACTCATGGCAAAGAAACACATGGTGATCAGTATAGATGCAGAAAAACCCTTCGATAAAATTCAACATCTATTTATGGTAAAATCACTAAATAAACTACACATTAATGGCACATATCACAAATTAATATGAGCAATTTATGCAAATTCATAAGCATTGTCATATTCAATGCTTTAAAGCTGGAAGCATTCCTTTGAAATCTGGCACAAGGCAAGTATGACCTCTCTCACCACTACTTTTCAACATAGTATTGGTGTTTATGGCCTGGGAAATGAGGAAAGGAAAGAAATAAAGGTTATCCAAAGAGCAAGAGATGAAATCAAATGACTCCAGTTTACAGATGACATGATTATGATCATGTAGAATCATGTAGAAAACTACTATACATAGTTTGAACACCCCATCGTCAAGGAGTCAAAAACTCCTTAAGCTGATAAGCAACTCCAGTCATCTCAGACTTCAAAACAAATGTGCTAACATCACAAGCATTCCTATACACCAATAAGAGAGCCAAATCATGAGTGAATTCAATTCACAATTTCTACCAAGAAAAAAAAAAATAACTAGGAATATAACTTCCAAGGGATGTAAAAGACTTATTCAAGGAGAACTACAAACCACTGCTCAAGGAAATAAGAGAGGACATAAATAAATGGAAAAAATTCCGTGCTCACATATAAGAATGATTAATATTGTGAAAATTGTCATACTGCCAAATTAATTTATAAAGTCAATGATATTCTCAGTAAGTTACCATTGACCTTCTTCTCAGGACTAAAAAAAATAAAAGCTACCTTAAATTTTATATGGATTTAAGAAAGAGCTTATATAGCCAAGACAATCCTAAGCAAAAAGAAAAAAGTTAAAGGCATTGGGTACAGTAACCAAAACCGCATGATAATAGTACCAAAGCAGATGAATAGATCAAAGGAACAGGATAGACATCTCAGAAACAATGCCGCACACCTACAGCCATCTGATCTTTGACAACCATGAAAAAAAAAGCAATCTGGTAAGGATTACCTATTTAATAAATGGTACTGAGAAAACGGGCTAGTCATATACAGAAACCTGAAACTGGACCTCTTTCTCACGCCTTATGAAAAATTAAGATAAATTAAATAATTAAACATAATACCAAAAACCACAAAAAACAGAGAAGAAATCCAAGACAATACCTTTCAGGCCATGGACATGGAGAATAACCTCATGACTAAAACACCAAAATTAAATGCAACAAAAGACAAAATTAACAAATAGGGTCTAAAGAGTTTCTGCAGAGCAAAATTAACTGTCATCACAGTTAACAGGCAACCTACAGAATGAGAGCAAATTTTGTCAATCTATTCATCTGACAAAAGTCTAGTGTCCAAAATCTACAATGCACTTAAAAAGGTTTACAAGACAATAACAAACAAACCCCATCAAAAAGAGTGCAAAGGATAAAAACAGACACTTCTCAAAATAAAATACTTTTGCAACCAACAAATATATGAAAAAACGTGGCATCACTTGTCACTAGAGTAATGCACGTCAAAACCACAATGAGATATCATCTCACACTAGTCAGAATGGCGATTACTAAAAAGTCAGGAAACGACAGATGCTGGTGAGGATGTGGAGAAACAGGGATGCTATATACCGTTAGTGAGAGTGTAACTTAGGTCATTTTTTGTGGAAGAGAGTGTAGCACTTCTTCAGGGATCTAGAAGCAGAAATACTATTTGACCCAGCAATCCCATTACTGGGTGCACACCCATAGAATTATAAATCATTCTATAAAGACACACGCAAGTGTGTGTTCATTGCAACACTATTCACACTAGCACGGAGTTGGAACAAACCCAGATGTCCATCAATGATAGAATGGATAAAGAAAATGTGGTCCGTATAGAGCATGGAATGCTATGCAGCCATAAAAATGGACTTCATATCCTTTACAGGTACATAGATGAAGCTGGAAAACATCATTTTCAGCAAAGTAACAAAGGAACAGAAAATCAAATACCACCTGTTCTCACTAATAAGTGGGAATTGAACTATGAGAACACATCGACACACGGAGAGGAACATCACACACTGGAGACTGTCAGAGAGTGAGGGGCAAGGGCTGAGAGATAATTAGGAAAATACCTCATGCAGGCAGTGTTGAAAACTTAGGTGATGGGTTGATGAGTGTACCAAACCACCATGACACACGTATACCTATGTAACAAATCTGCACGTTTTACAAACGTATCCTAGAACTTAAAATATAATTTTTTTAAAAAGCCAGGTAAAATAACAAACTCAATAGTATCCATAAATTTATTATGACTCCCTCTTGTTTTTTACTGGATAATTTGACTGCGTTTTGTGTCTTCATGAAAGCAAAACAGCAATGTAATGTACCAAACATTTTAAAAGAACATACCAAAAAGTAATTGGAGCCAATTCTATTATCTGTCTGAAGATAAGTTTAGGTTGAAAACCACTTCTCCTAATATTTGTCAGTGACCTAAGCTGCTTAAAATAAAAGTAAGGCTTTCAACCTAAAGACACACGGAAGCATCTAGAACATTAAGAAAAGCTGAGAAATGCCACTCTGGCAGCCACTGCTGCTCTCCATGGGACAGCTTTGTGTCTCAGCTTCAGCAGAAGAAGCAAGGTTTCAGCAAGCAGTGTTTGGTGCACCTGTTTTTCATCTCTATATTCCTTGGCGAGGTATCTATTCAGGTTTTTATCTTCCAATTGGGTTGCTTATCTCTTTCAGTTTCAAAGTTCCTGTGTATATTGTGCTTACAAGTCATATTTCAGATAAGTTTCCTGTTTTTTTTTTCTATCTCTGACTTGCTTGTTTATTCTCTTAACAGGACTTGGGATTACAGGCTATCACCACCACACCCAGTTATTTTAATTTAATTTAATTTAATTTTGTTTTATTTATTGTATTGTATTGTATTATTATCAGTAAAGACAGCGTTTCACTATGTTGAACATGCTGATCTGGGAATCTTGACCTCAAGTGATACAGCCGTTTTGGCCTCCAAAAGTGCTGATATTACAGGCTTGAACCACTGTGACCCACCTTTACATGACGTTTTAAAGAGTACAGATTTCAACTTTCAATAAAGTTCACATTATCATTTTATTTTCTTTCATGGACTTGATAATAACTCATTACCAAACTCAAGGCCATGAAGATGTTCTCTTCCAATTTTGCATTAGAAACTTTAAGATATGGATATTTTTGACTTATTATTGTTTGTAAAACTATGAAGTATTATATATATATATATATATATGTACACACATATATACATACAGAGAGAGAGAGAGTTTTCAGCTGTTCTGTTGCCACATGTGGAATAGACATCATTTTAACAAGAAATGGGGGAAAGGATTCCCTATTTAATAAATGGTGCTGGGAAAATTGGCTAGCCATAAGTAGAAAGCTGAAACTGGATCCTTTCCTTACTCCTTATATGCAAATTAATTCAAGATGGATTAGAGACTTAAATGTTGGACCCAATAGCATAAAAACCCTAGAAGAAAACCTAGGTAACACCATTCAGGGCATACGCATGGGCAAGAACTTCATGTCTAAAACATCAAAAGCAATGGCAACAAAAGCCAAAATTGACAAATGTTATCTAATTAAACTAAAGAGCTTTTGCACAGCAAAGAAACTACCACCAGAGTGAACAGGCAACCTATGGAATGGGAAAAAAATATTGCAATCTACTCATCTGACAAAGGCCTAATATCCAGAACTTACAAAGAACTCCAACAAATTTACAAGAAAAAAAACAACCCCATGAACAGACATTTCTCAAAAGAAGACATTCATACAGACAACAGACACATGAAAAAATGCTCATCATCACTGACCATCAGAGAAATGCAAATCAAAACCACAATGAGATACCGTGTCATACCAGTTAGAATAGCAATCATTAAAAAGTCAGCAAACAGCAGATGCTGAAGAGGATGTGAAGAAATAGGAACACTTTTACACTATTGGAGGGATTGTAAACTATTTCAAGCATTATGGAAAACAGTATGGTGATACCTCAAGGATCTAGAACTAGAAGTACCATATGACCCAGCCAACCTATTACTAGGTATATACCCAAAGGATTATAAATCATGCTGCTATAAAGACACATGAACACATATGTTCATTGCAGCACTATTCACAATAGCAAAAACTTGGAGTCAATCCAAATGTCCATCAATCAAAGACTGGATTAAGAAAATGTGGCACATATAGCCCATGGAATACTATGCAGTCATAAGAAAGGATGAGTTTGTGTCCTTTGTAGGGACATGGATGCAACTGGAAACCATCATTCTCAGCAAACTATCACAAGAACAGAAAACCAAACACCGCATGTCCTCACTCATAGGTGGGAACTGAGCAATAAGATCACCTGGACTCGGGAAGGGGAACATCACACACCAGGGCCTATTACCGGCAGCAGGGAGGGTGGCGGGATTGCACTGGGAGTTATACCTGATGTAAAGACTGAGTTGATGGATGCTGACGAGTTGATGGGTGCAGCACACCAACATGGCACAGGTATGCATGTGTAACAAACCTGCACGTTATGCACATGTACCATAGAACTTAAAGTATAATAATAATTTTTTTTTTAAAGAAAATCTTTTTTGTATTTATGCCCCTTGAAATTCTACATTACACATTTATTCTCCTTTGGAGTTGAACCAATGTTGAATTTATTGGTTATTTGTAAGATGATATTTAAAACTTGAGAGAATATTTAACCCTTATTAGTCATCTGATTCTTTTTTCGCTACCACTAATTTTACTCTTCTGATATGTACTCTCCTTCATAAAAAATTGCTTTTAATTGAAAAAATAAAAAAACAAAGAATAGTCTTTGCATCTTTGACAAAATTAACTTGACTTGGCTCTGTTTGGGGTTATCTATTTGGTTCCACTTACCTAGTTGTCTACCAAATAATCAAAGTCACACTCTATTACAGTAGCCTTAGTGTAAGTATTCATATTCAGATGTGTAAGTCCTTTAGTTTTGTTTTTCTTCAGTCTTATTTCACATATTCGTCTATTCACCCATCATTTTGGGAAATGTAATGATAGAACAACCACCTGGACTCTGTCCAAAAGTCATATAAGAGGTTTCCAACCAAGTGTTTCTGTTAGTCCCAAAGCAAATCACAAAGAGGTAGTATGGATGCACCTAGTCAAATTGTTGGGCTATTGCCTGATGCAACAATAAGTTTCTTAAACTGGATGAAACTTTCCACAAAGTCTTTGTGGTCTCCACTATTTCAATGCTTTCTCTCTTGCTGTCATTTCTCAAATGCATGCAAAATCAAGACCACAACAAAGGACATTGCCAGCTGCACTGAACAGGGAGCACAAATTTACTGTCATCCACAGCCGCCCTATTCAGGGCATTCTCAATTTCTTTCATTACTTCTGTATATAGTGAGTCATTCTCTGTCAACCTAGTTGATAGTAATTTCTGGGTAACACCAGAATTCTCTTTCCTCACCGCAATGTCTCTGAATCTGCTGGCATTTTCTACTAACCATAGGGTAAAATACATCTTTTTGATAAAAGGCTTTCGATAAAGGGCTGTTTTTTCCAATCATCTGTAATCTTTTTTTTTCCACCACTCACTCTCGAAACAGATGTACGCATGATTTTATTCCGTTGGCTGTTAATGGATTTATGAATGCCAATATACCTTCCTTGTTAGCTGAACCTGTAACCATGGAAGTGGTAATCAAGCCAGACACCTGAGACATTAGTGGGTGTATCTGAGGCCTATCCTTTTTTCCAGCCTATTTTGTACTGGGATCTAATAAATCTCTGACAGGTTTCTTTGCAGCCATTTTTCACACTGCCGTGTCTTGGTGATCTGGCAAAATAGGATCCAGTTTCTCGAGTTCCTGAAAGCCACTAACGGAGTTCTTGCTGTTAAAGGGGATCTGATGTGCAAGTGTCTCTAGAGGTTAACTTGCTAGCTTCATATTATTTGAGTCAAGTAGAGGTAAAGCTGCATTTCTGCTTACATTGTGGTCAGAAGCATATATCTGGCTGTGAATGGATTTGGGGTGTTTGCCATCATTGGTATCTTAGAAAAGTAAGTGTAGGTAGATCTGCAAGTTCCTTTTCTAGTACTGTTTGAAAAAGTTCTAGGATTACAGGCTTGAGCCACCACACCCAGCTAAGTTTGGTATTTTTAATAGATACATGGTTTCACCATGTTGATCAGGCTGATCTCGAACACATAACTACATAATCTGCCTGCCTCAACTTCCCAAAGTTCTACAAATGTACGCGTCAGCCACCACACCCTGTCCTGTTTCCTTTGTTTCTGTTTTTCAGTCTCTGGTCTGTTAAAGTCATAACATTTCTTACAATTGACCAGGTGCAGTTCCAGTTGC
The DNA here is from genome assembly GCF_009764315.1 of Trachypithecus francoisi. Taxonomy (NCBI): domain Eukaryota; kingdom Metazoa; phylum Chordata; class Mammalia; order Primates; family Cercopithecidae; genus Trachypithecus; species Trachypithecus francoisi. The sequence continues at coordinate 46,665 of NW_022680845.1, forward strand.
CAAGTGTCATCCTGTTTGTCACAGCCTTTCCACTGAACGAAATATTATGTCTTCCCAATATTGTCTTGTCTTTTGTCAACAATAGTTTGAACCTGAAACTTTTGGGAAGCCATGAAGAAAGAACCAGGATTGGAGCAGTTGCTGTGTCATATTCTTTCAATTGAATCTCTACATCATCACCACTTTCTGCTTCCTGTTCAGCAGCCCCTGGGTGTGCATGAGCTTCTTCAGCTTTGTGGCCTGTGGTGTAGTAAAAGTTGTGTGAAGAAGCAATTATGCTATGTCCTTAGGCTCTCCACATTACTGCATGATTAGAAGACTCACGCTTCTGTTTAGCATACCAAGATCACTGGCTATGTAGTCTTAGGAAAGAGCAGCTGAATTCACAACTCTCACCTTCCTGCTGTAGTGCAGAAAGCTTATGCCTTCTTGGTGCTGTTTCCTTTGTGGCTTTTCTAATGATTACATTGAACATTCTCAAGTTAAAACACTTCTAAATTCATGTTAGTTTACTCTCAGTAACATACAAAAACACTACTCCTTTATAGTACCACCCTCTCTATTTCACTTATTGAGTTCACAAAATTATATCTTTAGGCAGCGTAAACCAAAAACACAAGTTAGTGAGTTTTCAAAAATATAATAGTGCTTTAATTATGTTGAAAACAAATTGTGGGGGTGTACTTTTTGTATCTTTTATTATTGTTTATATACCTATCTTTACCTTTCAATTTACTTATTCACAGTGTTGTGTCATGTCTGTTCATTTTATCCCAATATACTCCATAAAGCATTTCTTAAAAGAGAGTCTAATGGTAAAAGACTTTAGCTTTGATGTGGAAATTCAATAATATCTCTCTCACTTTTGATGGGCACTTAGTTTAAACATAAGATTTCTGTTCAAAATGTTTTTTCTCACAGCATTTGGAATATATTAGTCTACTACATTTTGGCCTCCGAATTTTCTGAAAAGCAATCCGCTGATTACTCCTGAGGGTTCTTTTTACATGACCAATCACTTCTCTCTCTGCTTTCAAGATTCTGTCTTTTTTGTTTGTTTGTTTTAGACAGGTTAATTATCAAAGTAAGTTTGAGTGTGTTTGAGTTTATGTTGCTTGTAGTTTGTTGAGCTTCTTGGTTGTTTATTTATTTCCTCAAATGTGTGACCTTCTTTACCACTACTGATTTAGTTTCCCTTAGTAGATCTGCTTGATGGTGTGCTGCTAGTTTCTAGGTTGTTTTCACAATTATTTATTTATTTATCCCTTCTAGACTTGACAATTTCAATGGCCTTTTCCTTAGATTTCCTGATATTTTGTTCTTCTATCTGCTCGATTGTCATTTTAAATCTCTGTAGTAATTTTTGTTTGATTGTTTTGTTTGTTTTGTTGGTGTTTTGGTCTGTCTCCAGGGTGGATTTCACTGAAGCAATCTTGGCTCCTTGCAACCTGAGCCTCCTGAGTTCAATCAATTACCCTGCCTCAGCCTCTGGAGTAGCTGGGACTACAGGCTTGTGCTACCACACCCTGCTAATTTTTTAATTATTATTTTTAGTAAAGACAGGTTTCACCAAGCTGGCCAGCATAGTCTTTATCACTTGACCTTATGATCTAACAGACTTGGCCTCCAAAGTGCCAAGATTGCAGGAGTGAGCCACTGCACCAAATCTGTAGTAACATTTAATGTCGGTTGTTCAACTATTCAGCATACAGTGTCTAAAGATACACGTACACACACACAATACATATATACACACACGCACACATATATATATAGAGAGAGAGAGCAAGAGATAGAGAACCACTGAATTTGTTCTAGAAATTTCTTTTTCATTTTATGGTAATTTTACTGTCCATTAATATTTTCATTGTTGTTTACCCTGACTTTCTGTGCTTTTCTTTATTCTGTTAGCTTCCTAAAGTCATTAATTTTAAAAATTATGTTTTATTTAGCCTAATATTTGGGCAACCTGGGAAAAGTTGTTTTGTTGTTGTTGTTGTTGTTGTTGTTTTTTATGGTGACTTTTTTTTGTTAGGGTGAGCTCTAGCTTTTTACTTCACTTTATGTTCTGTGATTCTGTTGGTGTCTAAAAGAGGCATTTAAAATTTTAATTGCTGTTTCTTTGAAAATCAGATTTTTTCCCTGAGTAGCTTGCTAGGGGTATGTTTATTCCTCTTCTAGGCTATTTCTGCCATGGCAGTCATTCTTACTGATTTTATTGGGGGATTTTCTTCTGGCTGCACAATTTGGGAGCACACATGGTTAACAACACAGTTTATTCTAAATTTTCACTTATATATATTTTATTTTGAATGCTTTTGTCTATAATTGTCTGGCCTCTTAAGAGAAATAAATAAAAATTAGGAAAGAAAGGCTCTGTTTTTTAAATCTTCTGAAAGTTACTTCAGTAGGAGGAGGGAAAGCCTGTGAAAGGTTTGGAAAATGAAACAATAACTGTTCACCTCTGTCAGGACCTCCCTAAAATAAAAAATAATTTGTTGACAAGTCCTCCTGAGATTTGCAGGATAAGGTCTCTTTTTTTTTTTTTTTTTTTTAAATCATAGCTATTGAGAGCTGCTTCCAAAGTATTTGTAAGGCTGTACATCACTGCAGTAGTTGATAAGAATAAATGACTCCTTTTGACTGATGCTATAAAATTGATCGAATTTATTTGTGGTTTACTCTAGAAATCATCCTTTAAAACCTTTAATCCTTCAGATAGGCTCTAGAGTTCCAAACTAATTGCATCATAGCGATTTTCCACTGCACATATTGAATAGTTGAAGAGACAGATACATAGTGCCCTGTAGTCCACTGTCACTTTTCCAAGAACTTGTGTCATTTTACTTTCAATCTCTCTCTCTCTCTTTGCACCTAAAGTAACACTTGCAAGGAAATCACACATGTGAACTCTTCTTTTTAAGGTGCTTCGGCAACATTCTGTGCCTTTTTATGTAAGAGCTCATATTTAAAGTTATTACAAATTAAAAAGCTATTCACCCTGACATTTAATTACTTGCTTTCCATAGGTTCTTTATTTGATTTTCAAAATTTCTCCTTTGATCTTTTAGAAAAATTACTTAACTTCTCAAAACTTTCTTTCCATTTGGGACCTCAGTAAATATTCAAAACTTTAAATAGCCTACTTTAGATAATATTAATGTGTGTATGTAATCTACAGTTAAGTTCAATAATATAAAAATACTCTGCTCATATACTTTTCTATTCTTCTCAGTGTGTTTTATTGTCTCATATTATGTCTCTACACACTGTGTACATTAAATTTTATTTGTGTATTATTTATGTAATACCTGCCTACAATAACTGTAATAGTAATAACCACATTTGCTAGGTAATAGAAATAGCTTTGTTTTTCGGGGTGGGGGGAAGGTTAAATGCACATTTATTTAGTTTCTTTTTACCTAGACTTTTTTTGCTTGTGTATTATTTTAAAAGTTATAACTCATGACATGGTATTTTCTTATTGATAGCTTAGTATCATTTTATTAGCATTTGTATAGGAGTAATATACAAGCTGGTATTAAAAAACTGAAAATGTATTAACAGATGGTCAATTATATGAAATAATTGCAGTGTTTGCTCTCAGGAACTTAAATGTTTGTGACCAGTTCCTGGCATTTTCAACCAAGAGTGACTTCCAAGTTTGGCAAAACAGAAAAAAAATGTGATTTATCAATTCATCATTTACCTTCTAGAAAGACTAGAATAAGCACAATACGGTAGCACATAAGGATTGTTTTACCCCTTCCACAGTCAGGAATCAGAGTCTCAAAATGAAAATGTGGATTTCAGTTTTGAAGTCTTCACCAGTGTCTGGATGGCAGGATGGCAATCCAAAAAATTTACAATTACAAAGTTGTCTCTCTTGATTAATTGTATGCCTCGTTGATGTGAGTTATTGGTTTCCAGAGTTTAGAGAGGTTTTGATTGGATTGACGTTTCTTTGAATGATTTGACCCTGCCTGTGCTGCAATTTTGGTGTCAGATTCATTGATGAAGCACTAATTGTTTCCTAATCTCAGAGTTTAGGTTTATTTAGGACATCTACACTTTTGTCCCATGGAAATGTTTCACGTGCTGAAGTTAAATGTTACACTTCGATTTTGGATTTCTAGACATTATTATTTTGTTTGTTTGTTTTAACGTTTATAATATAAAGTTTTTGTTTTGTTTATATTAATTGATATTGTCAATTTCATATAAAATGCAGGAGGCAAAATTCTCTATTGTGAGTACATTTTGGTGTCAAGTGAAACAAACATACAATAATTAGTCTCCAAATTGATTTTGAAGTAAATATCTAAATAAGATAAGGGAAAAATCATGTAAGCATGTATCAAGATCAACAAGTGTGATGACACCCATAAGAAACCTGTTTAAATAGTTTGAAACACAGCCAGGTTACTGTGGCTGGAGCAGATTGTGGAAAGGAAATAATTATAGACAATCAGATTATAGAGGTTACAGACAGTCCATGTGACTGGCTGGGCTTTCTATAGGTCAGCAGATTTTACTTAATTTTACCCTGGGCCTGATTCATGACTGGAAGTGGAATTGGCAAAGTTGTTACTAGCATCTAGCCCTGAGAGGCTAGAAATGTTGCTGAATATCTTAAAATCTCTAGTCTCAGTCCTCTCTTTGAGAAATTAACAGTGATAAATCATCTTTCCAGAAAAATTAAAATTAATTATAAGCACACAATGATTTTATCTTTTCAGGATTACTTAGTTCAATCTTTGGTTTCTGTAAATCAGAAGAATTTTAAGAAGCTTTTCTAAATTCAATTGATTCAAGTTAGGATAAGTGTTAGTAAAGTGAATTCAGTTCAGTTAATCAATGATTAGAAAGTCAACCATGCATTTTCTTTTCTTCCCTATTCTTTCCCATTGCTTTTTAAATATTTCCATAAAACATTAATATAGCAAAATAAAATCCTAAGCAGTCTCTATTTTTGCAGTGCCAGCCAATGAAGAAATTGCTATGAATGGCTTTTGGAATAAAACTAATCTTGACTATAGCTGGAAGGATATAGAAAAGACATGCACACATGTGGATTGACTCACCCCATTATACATACACACTGTGCATAATATCTGTCCTCAGGCAAATATTATATGTGTCTTATGACATAAAATTTGCTAAACCAGTATAATAACCAAGCCAAATCAAAACAATGATTTCAAGGATTATAACTGGAGATAGAAAAGCCTTGCTTTTGCTAAAGTTGTTGAGTAGAATTAATACTCAAGTATCTTCTACTGTTTTAAAATTTTATGTGATAGAAGATTTTTACACTGGGATTTTTTGATCGCAATTACTTATGCTCTCTCATGTTCTAAATTAACCAAAAATAAACACTTTCACAAAAATTTATGTTAGCCAATAAGAGAAAATAAAAACAAGTGAATGAGAAAGTACCTGTAATAGAAAAATGTATGTGGAAATGTTAAGATAAATCCAACAAGGAGGGTAATTCATACACTGTAAAATATTTTCTATTTGATTAAAAAATTTGTTTACAAACTTTAGCAGCTAGCAACAATGTGGCAGATAACCATGGCTGGCAGACAAGGCCCATCTCATGAATTTGTATTTTTCTACCTGATTTATATTCTCTAAAAGCTGATTAGACTGTGCCCACCAGATTAAGGTGAATCTGCCTTCCCCAGATCACAGATTCAAAGATTAATTGTTTTTGGGAAAACATCCAATAGATGCATCCAATTAGTACCCTGTCTACCTCAAAGTAAAGAAGTCAACACTCAGTATTAACTGTCACATATCCACCCCTGGACAACTTCAACCCGTACACTTCTCCTAAGATCATACATAGTCTTCAAGTAAAGACAATAATAACATCATAATTTCACCTAACATAATACAACTATCTTTATTACAACTACTACTTCACCAATCTCAAACCCAACCACTACTACGTGAACTTAACAATACTAAAATGCTAACTAGATATTAATAGATCTTATGTCACATGATAAAGAAAAAGAAAAGATGAAGATATTATTACATGAGTATACATACACAAACTTTTTCTTTTTTTTAACAAAAGGGGGAACTACTTAGGACAATTAAAGTCCTCATTCCTGCAGCCGGTCACAAGTCTGTAGATGGTGTTGATGTCTACCTTCTTCTATCAAGCTTTATGTGTTCTCTTTTCTTTCATTGTTGAACCTACTTGTGCACCTCAGCAAGGATTCCTTAATCCTTTTCTTTCTTTCTTTCCTTCTTTCTTTCTTTCTTTCTTTTTCTTTCTTTCTTTCTTTCTTTCTTTCTTTCTTTCTTTCTTTCTTTCTTTCTTTCTTTCTTTCTTTCTTCTTTCTTTCTTTCTTTCTGTTTCTTTCTTTCTTTCTTTCCTTCTTCTCTCTTTCTCTCTCTCTTTTTCTTTCTCTTTCTTTCTTTCTCTGTCTCTTTCTCCTTCCTTCCTTCCTTCCTTCCTTCCTTCCTTCCTTCCTTCCTTCCTTCCTTATCTCTTGGTGGAACAACTGAAACCTGATTAATTTACAGTCCTGTCAAATTTGAGCCTGTTGTAGTTTTCCAGAGACCTTAATCTCTGGGCAATTAAATACTCAATTAAAGATTGAGCACTCTAATGGGTCTCCTGTGTTCTATGCATGTTCTTCCATACCTCTGTTTTGGAGTAGTAGACTGATTTTGTCTTGATAATTCAGGTCAATCACCAGAGCCAACATTCCTCCTCCATTTGTCACCTATTTACTGAGAGGTAGGAGTAGTCCAAAATGCCAAGGGGGCTATCTTCACTGTCTGTTTTAATGGAATTGTCATTGCATCTCCTGCTGGCAGCATTTATCCCTCTGGATCAAGGACTTATAAGCCAGTGGAAGATCATGTCATGGAAACAGGAAACGAACCTTTTACTAGGGATGATGGTCAGTGGGACATTCCCATTTCCACCTCTTGATTTCTGTACCCATTAATTCAGGCTGTGGGAGAAAGCACTGTAGTGGGACACTGACTTCAGAACATACATTAACTTTACAAGTCTTAAAAGTTAACAAACATTAACTTCGTAAGTCTTATCACATAGTTGGTATGGCAATTGTAATTTTAAAAGGCCATTTCACCATTCTATTAATCCACTTGCGTTAGGATGATGGGAAACATGTAAGACAAGTGTATTCCATAAGCAGATGCCCAGTGCCACACTTCTCGATCCATGAGGTGAATGACTTGGTCAGATGGAATGCTGTGTGGAAGACTTGGATGGTGGATGAAGCACTTAGTGAGTCCACAGGTTTTGGTTTGAAGAAGCACTGCATGCAGAATAGGGAAACCCATATCCAGAGCAAGCACCTTAAGGAATGTTGCCATAGTGACAGATCAGTGTTGGCCTCTGCAGCTGGCAAATTGGGCACTGAGCAGTGGGCATAGCCAGGTCAGTCTTGGTGAGTAAAAGTCCATTTCACTGAACCCACACATAATCTCCATCCCTGCCATCATGACCACTCTTTTCGTGGACCAACTGGGCAATGACAGGAGTGGCTCAGGAGAGACACTGAGTGGTGTCCACAGGATGCTTTATACTATCCATTTGCTTACAAAATCTTTCCGCTTCTGAAGTCACTGTTGTTGAGCACTCACATACAATATAAATATCCTCACAGTTTTTGACCACTCAGAGAGGCCCATCTACATAACTCCATCTCAAATTACTTTGCCACCTATTTACTGATAACCCTTCTTCCAAGTTCCTGTTCTGGCTTGGAACTGGCTGGGGCCCATGAACCAGCATATAATCACATGTCTGGCCATTTCCCTTGAAGTTCTGTCTCTTGGGAAGATGTTCATTCAACACTGTCCTTCAGGGATGTCTCAGTAGAAAGCCGTAGTACCGCAGCCGTTCATTTTTGGGTGGTGGCTGCATATATTGTGCAGAACCATCTGGAGTCAGGCCATAGACTTCTCTTATTCTGCCAGCTGATCATAAGGAACTATCCACAAGACAATCAGTGCAGGTTGGAGGGGAGAAGGCAGCGTGGAGGACTGGACACCATGGGCACTTGAGCCACTTACACATATAACTTACTTGTGCCTTCAGGACTGGCTTGAGACTGGGCACATATATACCACTTCCATTTGATGATGAAATATTGCTATGGATAACCCCCTTTATGGTCAGATGGGTCAGAAAGCACCCAGTTCCTGATAGGTATTTCAGTTCACTTGGTGACTCGATGATCTTCAGACAAGCGTTCAGTTTCTACCAAACCCTGTAACAGGTCAAGAGGTGTCTCTCAGTAGGAGAGGAGTTTTCTGTTCTCCTACTGAGAGCAAGATGGCAGGTCCTTGCTCCAAAATCCTAGAAACCTATGCTGTGATTCTTCTGTGGGAGCCTGGCATTAGGCTCAAAACAACACCACTGTGTTGGCCGGGCGCGGTGGCTCAAGCCTGTAATCCCAGCACTTTGGGAGGCTGAGACGGGCGGATCACGAGGTCAGGAGATCGAGACCATCCTGGCGAACACGGTGAAACCCCGTCTCTACTAAAAATACAAAAACTAGCCGGGCGAGGCGGCGGGCGCCTGTAGTCCCAGCTACTCCGGAGGCTGAGGCAGGAGAATGGCGTAAACCCGGGAGGCGGAGCTTGCAGTGAGCTGAGATCCGGCCACTGCACTCCAGTCCGGGCGACAGAGTGAGACTCCGCCTCAAAAAAATAAAAATAAAAATAAAAATAAATAAATAAAACACCACTGTGTTGAAATATTTGGAGGTATCTGTGGACTCTCTTGAAGAAAGCATGACTTAGCCCAGTTCAGTGTCTGGCTTGGGAAAAATGAGAGGCAAAATAAAAGCTTTGTCTGTAACACTGGGCTGAGGAAAAGCAGAAGCTGAACGGATAACTAATATATACTCATCTCGCATTCCAAAGCATGTCCAAAGTAGAATAGGAAAGTATTACATTAAAGCCCAGTGGAATCTACCGTGTATCAAACTCACAAAGGGAGAAGTCTGTATTTTCTTGAAGACAGCTGGTTATGTAAATGACAGAAGCCTTTTATTCCTTTGTCCTTGTTCCCTTATCTGTGTAACTGTGAATAGGTTTTAGTTAAAAATGACAAAGACATTTTCATGTTTTACCTGGGTTTTCTTATTAGTGTAGATGCAGATATATCTTTAGGTTATCCTCCTCTTCATTTTTTTTTTTTATCGGTGTCTGCAGCCTACATTTTCAGGCTGTTCCTGTGTATAAAAGTGTTTTACTGAAAGCCCTATCTAGCTTCCTCATTCTTTTTTCTCTCACACTTTCATTAAGGCAATTTGGTGTATTTTGTAGATTAAATATAGATTGTGTTAAGGGCTTTTCTGTGCAGTTTTCCACTTTTGTCATGGAATCTAGGTTCACTTTAGAGTACATGTGAAATTTTTGTATTAGCCATGTACTTTCTTCTTTTAAAATATATGATTCCAAATAAAGGAATACATTGTTTTAATTCTTAGAATACAACATTTGAAGACTCAAGTCCTGGGGTTTTGTTTTTAATAGGTGTAAAGTTGTAAAATATGTTTGGTTTGGCGTATATCTGCTTTCTGCCATAGAACTCCTAAAATCTTTAGAATGTCAAAAGTGTTGTCTTCTAACATGATAATGTTAACTGACAGCTGCATGCTTTCAATCAAATGAAAAGATAAAGGCATGAATGAGGGTAGGGACTCTTGGGTTCCCTCTGCATCATTCTGAAAGGGGAGAGGTGCTGCAGGTAATGGCAGCAGCAGCCCCTGTAGACAGGCTGATGCAAACATACCAGGTGCAATGAGGGAGGTGAAGCCAGGGCTGTGTGCACTCTGTGAAAGTGCTGGAAACCGAAAAAAGGCAGAAACCACACTCACATCCAAGTCCAAGTAGCAGGAGCCCCACCTATTCAGGAGCAGTGGCAGCTGCCCCACCACAGATGCAGACTCAGGCATCCCTCAGTTTTCGGAGGCCTGGGAATCCATTTTTCCAACAAAGGCCCTGAGGCGTTTTCTCCCATTGCCTGACCTCTCCAAGCTCCCATGCCCACTCTGACATTGTGCAAGTTTGCCATCATCCACACATTCCTGGCTGGTGAAGCAATGCCCTAGAGATCCTGTGACAAAGGTCATATTCATCCCAAGTCGTCAGTGGATTATTCAATCATGCCTATGTAATGGAGTCTTCATATAAACCAATAGGAAAGGATTCAGAGAGCTTCTGGACAGCTGAACATGTAGAGTGTTCTAGAAAATTATGTGCACTTAAAAACAGACACCTATAACTTTAAGTGTCATACTGAATATAGGAGTCTTTTCTTCATTTTGAAAGAAGCTTCAGCCTTTAATAGTGTGTCCAGAATTGTAACTAATAGTTAGAACATACTCTCAGTTAATCTATATCTGCACAGGATAAACACTGAAACGTGGAAATTTCTACAAGAATGATTCTATAATTCATTAATATGATGCAACAAGTTTCACTTTACTGAGATAAAGGTTTGTTTTTGTTAACTGAGTAAGAACTAGATATTTATGAAAGAAAAACAAATCAAGTGATATCTCAGCATAAATTCTAACCCTATGTTTAGGAGAATGATTAGCAGTGAATTTTGTGTCTCTGAGATACATTTGCCACTGTAAAGTCAAAGTCACCATCTCTGGTAATTCTGTGTCTTTTCTCTTTCTTTTTTTGGGGGGGAGAGTGTAGAGGCTGCCTGATACCCAGTAGACTTTGCATTCTAGGATATAAAAATAGAAAAACAAACATTGTTACATAAATCTCTGTCATCCATATCTAGTACAAAACAATGCTGGTCTTATATACAGTAGAAGACAGAGATAAAACTTAGATCTTCCAAAAACAGTCTAGTACTCATCAGTCTCCTTTTATATTTGTGCTTGTACATGCATAAAATAATCACATTAAGGCAAAGAAGCTGTTTTGTTACTTATTTTAAAGTTGCAGTGCTTAAAAATTCTTTGATAATATAAATACGCATCTCGGACATTTTCCGTTCTCCCTTCAGGCGTTAGCTATGGGTGAAACTGTTTAGGGCTATGGAGATGGATTAGAACATCTTTCAACTTATGACATATTTGGATCAGCTCAGTTCTCATGTTCTGAGCAGACAGACTGACAATTAAACCTCTTCAATTGTATTTTGCACGTCCTTTAGCATGGATTCAATCCCTTTGGCTGAGCCCCAGATTTACTTCAGCAATTCATACTCTGTCTCTTTGGCCTGTTTCAACTTCATCTTAATATTACAGCATACAAGGGCCTTTCATTTGTCCAACACAACTCAATTATGAGACAGACTCCTTCAGTTATATCATAACCCATGGGGTGACACTTGCAAAGAGACCTGAGAGACCAGGCCTGTGACACATGCCTCCTGTCTTGTCAGCTTTTGCCCAGCAATTAACATTTCATTGATAGAGGCTTCATCCATTCATTTGGTAAGTGTAACAGTAAAGTAGCCATCTGCATTCTGTCAAAATGGCATATAAAGGGTTTGAAACCAAGCCTTTTCATTAGTTCACAGGAAAACACAAAGAGGCAGTGTGGACACAACTATTCCAAATGATGGGCTGCTGACTGATACAACAATAGGCTTTTTAAATTGACTGAAAGTATTCACAAAGTTCTTGCTGGTGTCCATCATTTGAAGACTTGTTCTGTTTCTACCATTCCTTAAATGTTTCACAAAGTACCCAAAATCAAGAACACAGCAAAAGACACTTTCAGCAGCACTGAACATCACGAGATTGCTGTCATCTGCAGTAGTGTTAATCCGAGCATTAATCATTTCTTTAATTACTAATGTATTCTGTGCATTTTTTTTCTGTCGAACATGTTGATACCAATATCTGGTTGAATCCATCCTCTTTCTTCACTACAATGTCTCTGTATGTCCCGGCACTTTCTGTTAGGCTTATGGTGAAGTTTATCTTCTTGATAAAAGCCTAGTCTCTGACATCGTCGGTAACATTTCTTTGCCCACCTTTCACTCTTGGAACTAATGTATATAGGTCTGTTGTTCCATTAGCTGCTAATGGGCCCATTAGTAGCAAAATACCTTTTTCGGTACCTGAGTTTTCAGTCATGGAAGCAGTAATTGAGCCAGACATCTGAGAAAATAGTAGGCAAATCTGGGTCTTATTCTCTATTCCACACTCTCCTGCCCTGTAATCTCATAAAACCGTGACAAGCTTCCCTTTCGCCTCTTTGAAGACCACTGTATCCTGCTGATCTGCTGCAATAGGGTCCATATCCTCAACTTCCTGAATGACACTCACTGTGTTCTTGTTGCTAAAGGGGCTGTGAAGGGCAAGCGTCTTTCTTCGTAGTTGGATTTGCTAGCTCCATATGCTTTGAGTCGGAGAGAGGTGATACTGGGTTTCTGCTAACTTTCTGGCTGGCAGCACACAACTGGATGCTTTCGAACTTGTGGTGTTTATCAGTGACTAGCATTTTAGGAGCATTCTTAGAAAAATGGGGTTGGTAGACCTAGAGGTTCCTCTTCTGGCATCGTTTGAGAAAGTTCTACTTGTTCTGGTCCATGACATTTTTTTTTCCTGTTTTACAAACTTTCGTTTCTTAAATCATATATACATTTTTCACTGGAGTTGCTCTGGTTTCCAAGTGTTATCCAGGTTCTCCTAACCTTTGCAATACCAAATACTTTTGTTTGGTTGTTTATTAGACAGGTGTTGCTCTATCACCCAGCAGGAGTACAGTGGCACAGTTGTACAATCTTGGCTCACTGCAAGAAAAGGCAGTGCAAGAGAATGCACTGGTCAGAGGCAACGTTGTGTTGAATACCATAATGGTGAATAAAGCATTTTGTGAGGCCATGAATGCAGCCTTGGCAGAAGCACTGTGTGCAGAAAGGGGAAACTTATATCCAAAGTATGTGTCTATTCCAGTGAGGACAAGTCTCTGCCCTTTCCTTGATGAAAGAGGTCCTATATAATTAATCTGGCACCAGGTAGCTGATTGATTACCCAGAAAAACTGGGCCGTACTGAGGGCTCAGTTTTGTTCTGTGCCCCTCATAAACTGGGCACTCAGCAGTGGCCACAGTCAGATCAGGCTGTGTGAGTGGAAGTCTGTGTGGTTGAGCACATGTGTAACCTCAATTCCTGCCACCAAGTCCATTTTTTTCATGGACCCATCAGGCAATGAGAGGGGTGGCTGAGGAAAGAGGCAGAGTGGTGTCCCCTGAACCAGTGTTTCTCTCCACTTGATTATTAAACTCTTTATCCACTGAAGTGTCTCATTGGCAAGCACTCATATGGAATACAAATAATTTGACAGCTTTTGACAACTCACAAAGGTCCATCCATATACCTCTTTCCCAAATTTCTTTGTCACCAATATCCTAATATTGCATCTCCCAAGTGCCTGACATCCAGCCAAACCACTGAGTTTGGAGAAAGAATCAGTATAAAGTCAGAAATCTGATCATTTCTCCTCCAATGCAAAGTGCACAACCAGATTTGCTGTACAAAGTTCTGTCCACTGGGAAGATTTCTACTCACTGCTGTCCTTTAGGTGTCCTAGAAAGGGGCTGTAGTGCTTCAGCTGTCCAATTTCAGGTAGGGACTGCATATCGCTGAGAACCACCTGTGAACCAGGACCCTGTCTTCTCTTCCTCTGTCAACTGATCATAGGGATCTTCCCATGAGATCATCTGTACAGGCTGAAGGATAGAAGGTGGGGTGGCTGGAGTAGAGATCATGGCCATTTGAGCCACTTTCTCATGTAACGTAGTTGTGCCTTAGCACCTGCTCAAGCCTAGTCACGTGTGTACCACATCCATTTGATGATGAAGTGCTGCTGTCCACAACCTACATTATGACTTGATGTTTCAGAAAGCACCAAGGTCATGATAGGCAGTGTAGTTCATGTGGTGACATGATGACCACTAGTCAGTTCAGTTTCTAGCTAAGCCCAGCAACGGGTCAAGAGCTCTGTCTCCAAAGAATAGGAGTTTTCTGCAGAAGATGACAGTGCCTTGCTTAAATATCCTAAGGCCTATGCTGTGATTCACCTGTGGGAGCACTGCCTAGTACTGTCACATATTTGGCATTGTAAATGAAACTTCAAAAAGCCATTTCACCATTCTATTAATCCAGCTGCTTCAGGATAATGGGAAACATGGTAAGACTGGTAGATTTAATAAGCAGGACACTGCTGCCACAGTTCTGTAGCTGTGGGCTCCAAACAGCATTCCTGTCTGCCACTGAAACTTCAAGCACCGTTGAATCTGCTGGCTCCTGTGGCCCAAGTGGTAGAGGGGTTGCACCAGAGCCTGCAGTGGTTACATAGTCTTTTCTTGTTTCTGGAAGCCCCTGAAAGCGAGCAGCCCTTTGGTTCACTCAGTAAGTGGGCCAAGGGGACATTTTCAAATGAAAAATGTACTGCCTCAAAAATCTGAATAGGCCTAGTTGGCATTGTGCCTCTTTCTGGGTTAGAAGATGGGCCTCATACAACAACTGGTTCTTTACCCTGGAAAAGATATTTTGACAGGCTTCAAAAGACTGGACCCCTGGGAACATTACAGAGGGAGAAGGTCTCTGAATTTTAGTCAGATTTATTTTTCATTCTCTGGTACATAATTGTCTCTCCAATAATTCAAATGTGTTTGCTACTTCTTGCTCAATCGTCAAATCAGCCAAATTTTGTCAATTTGATGGATCGATGTGCTATCTTACAGAAGCGAAAAGCAATCAAAGTCTCTCTGAATTATGATGGGAAGCCAGAGAGTTAATGTACCCCTGAGGAAGGGTAATAAATGCATATTGCTGGCCTTGCAAGCTGAACACAAATTGCCTCTGGTAGTCATTATAGACAAGAATAAAGAAAAGGGCATTGGCCAAGTGAATGGCTCCATACCACGTGCCAGGAGATTTATTAATTTACTCAAAGAATAAACCACATCTAGTACATCAGCTGCAAGTGGATTCACAACTTTGTTAAGTTATGATACTCCAATGTCATTCTCCAAGTTCCACTTGTCTTCTGCAAAAGCCAAAAGGGAGAGTTAAGTGAGAATGTGCTGGTAATTGCCATCCCAGCATCTTTGAAATTTTTGATGATGGCACCCGTCTTCATAATCTTCTCAAGGTTTTAATATTTTTTCTTACTTGCTGTCTTTCTAGGTAGGGGCAGCTCTAGTGGCTTCCATTTGACCTTTTGTATTGCCGCAGCCCTCACCATGCAAGTCAGGGAAATGTGGGATTCTGCCAGTTGCTATGTTTATCAATGCCAGTTATGCATTTTGCCACTGGGAAAATGACCACGGTATGACTCCAGTCCCTCACTGGACACTCTGTAAATCTGACCTAATAAGCTAGAGCTCTATTAAATACTTGACCTCCCTGAGCTCCTACTTCAACTGTGGGACCACCATAACGTTTTGGGGCCCCTGCAACCACATCAGTGTGAAGCTAGTGTCGAGTAGTTTCTGAAAAGCCTGATTATTTCCCTTTCCCTAATGTGCAGTTGCCTTGGGAAAAGACTGGATGTTTCCTTGGGGAAAGATGGTGTAAAGATTCACTGCATAAATATTCAGTTCTGTAGTGGGTTTCTTGGTCAAGGGAACCCGGCCTCCCCTTAATTCAATGGGTTCTTTTCCTTTAAACTGGCTCTAGTCTGGAAATTAATGGAGGGGCTGAGCTTCTCTGGTTTCATCATTCAGAATAGTCTTTTGTCCTTTGACCCAGAGATTTCTGTATGAATAACCTAAGTATGAATGCAGTAGGCTTTCCATCAATTTCATTTCTATGAACACCATGATTAATTCACTAATGACAGAGCTAAACAGGAGTCACATTATTCTGACTGCCACTATCCCTTAGCTGTGCCCACATTGCCTTGGAAGGTTGAGTGCTGCCACTTGACCCCTGTCACATTGGGAACCAATTTTTCTCATCGTATTTAAATTTTGGGTTTGAGTTACTGTGGTTTCCAGAGAAGAGAAATTACAGAGCTATTCATAAGCGCAGGTGCTGACCTCTTAAATCTGTTTCACAAGGCATTGGTGAAGAAATGTGTTCTGGAACCTACCAGATTGGATGCGTAAGTGTAAAGGATGAGTCTACTTCACCTTCCCAATCTCCCTAAGCCTTTGGATATCCTCTTCTCCATTAAACCAGTGTAGGCCAGGTATTTCTAATTCACTCACAGAGGGCCATCTTTTAGTCCATATTTCAGTTAACTAAGCAAGTCAACTGTTAGATCTTTTTTTTTTTTTTTTAGCTCACCATGCTGCCTCATTAAACACGAAGTCACTACTTCATGGGCCCTAATCAGTAAATGCAGCCTCATACAACTCTATGTTCCTTCCACCATAATCCTGTACACATAATATCCATTCCCATGACTGTTTTTGAGATTGATGTTCATATAAATGAGGTCACTCGAATATTTGTGTGTGTGTGTGCCTGCGTACCACACTGCCTCATGGGTTACACTCTCTACCTCACCTATAGGAGCCCACCACAGCATTGTAGCCTGGTCTAGAAACAAACAGAGGTGTTCGGGATGGCTCCTGAGAGGAATCAACATTATCTTGACTGGCAACTGCCTCAGGAAAGGCCATACACCTTGCCTCAGCCAGTGCAGGGCTTATCTCCTCAGACTGACTTGGAAAAACTGATGGCAGCATGGATCAGAAAGATGATGTTGCCCCTTCTGGAGATGAGAAATGTTTTCTTTTTGGCAAAAAACTTCATCAGATTTTGAACACTCATATCCCCAGCTTCATCAGGGTCCTCCTACACATCCTCATTCCGAATTGCAGAGTCCCATTCTATTCAATCAATGCCCTCACTATAACTGTAGACACCTTTTGAAGATATACATGCATCTTTTATTGAAGGTCAGTCACTTACATGATTAAGAGCCTGTAATCTTGGCTGTTTCACTACAGGGGATAAGACTGTCATTCAGAGCAAAATTATCAGAGTTGAGGCTCAGTATCTGCTTCTGATGGAGAGAGATAGAATAACTGAATTCATCATTACCAGTCATCACTTTGGCCACTGAACTGAAGAACTACCAAGCAGCTTCATAATGTTCCTTGATTCTCCACCTGTGGTCAACGGGTTTATGCAGAGAGTAAGTAAACTCCTTGCCTCTCACAATCGGTGAATGAGGAGTCTCAAATGCATCTACTTTGCATAACTCATACACGGTGTCCACCAAAGATTATCAATTGTTCTCCATATTATTAGCAATAGAGTCCTTAGCATTGATGTATCAATTTATAATTAGCAGCCAGCCACAGAAACTCCAAAACCAAGGAAAGAACTTCCTTTTTAATATTCTGCTTTCCAGAACCACTTCTGGTACCAAAATTTGAATTACTCAGTGTTGTCTCACAGGGACAGTACTTTAGTACAGCATATCAAGTACTGACATAGACCATTACAATGTCACATAATAGGCTGCTGGTAAGCTGAGAAGCAAGAAGAGCCAGTCTGAGTTCCAAAACTGAACAGCTTGAGGTCCAACACGTGAGGGCAGAGAGCATCTAGCAGAGGGCAAAGAGGTAGGTTGCGAGGCTGAACCCATCTCACCTATTCACATTTTTTCTTCCTGTTTTATATTCCCTGGAAGTTAATAGATTTTGCCCAGCAGATTAAGGTTTCTTCTGCCTTCCCCAGCCCACCAACCCAAGTGGTAATCTCATTTAGGCAACACTCGCACAGACACATGCCAACTAATACGCTGCATATTCACACTCATGCATGGGAACTGAACATTTAAGACACATAGACACAGGGAGGGGAACCACACACATCTGGGTTTGTCAGGGAGCAGGGAAAATAACAGCTTCAGGACAAATAGCTAATTTATGCAGGGCTCAATACCTGTGTGATGGAATGAAGGGTTCAGTGAATAACCATGACACTCATTTACCTGTGAAATAAATATGCATGTCCTGTATATACTATGAAACTTAACATAAAATACAATTAAATGAAGTAAAAATTTAAAAGCATTCATTTTTGTAGCAGTTGTAGTAACTCTGGAATATGTGTCACATCTTACTTAGGACATACTGTAAAATAACTACAAATCAGAGTTTTGACAAACTGTACTAAAAAGTAAATAAGTAGTATACTTCAATTTTTAATTACCTGAATTTCTTTTCTTTCATTTTGATGAAAGAATCGTATACAGTTTCTTCAGCTGGAGTGCAGTGGTGTAATCTTGGCATGGTGCAACCCCTTGTCTCCCCGCTTCAAGGGATTAATCAGTCTCAGTGTTTTGATTATCTAAGATTGCATCTGTGCACCAACACATCTGATGGGGTTTCACCATGTTGGTCAGACAAGTCTCAAATACCTGACATCAAGTAATCTGTCTGCCTCATTATCTCAAAGTCCTGGGATTATAGGTGTGAGCCAGTATGGCTGGCCCCTGGTTGAATTTGTAATTGAGAAACATATCAAACTTGAAACACTTTATTTTCTATATCATATTTTTATGAGTTTCTCCATATGTCTCATGAATCAAGAAAAATGATGTATTTTTTATTACATTCTGCTTCCATTGGAAATGAATGTATTTCCATTAATGTGTAATTAAAAGTGTTATTCTATTTAGAATGTCACTCTTGTATTGTGTAAAACTCTCAGGTTTTTGTAATTTCTTTAAAAATGTAACTTTGGAAACTACATTTATTGATATAACTGACTGATTTTTTAATGATCTTTTTCTGTAAGAAAATATATAATTCTTTAAAGATATAATGAGATGTTTAACTATTTCAAGTGAAATTAAGGTATTTACTTTGAGAAGACAGGTTTTTTTTTTAATTAACCTTCATTTTGTATGATTTGTAATTACTTTCCCACACTTCCAAAACATTAATTGATGTTGTTATCTTCCTGCAAGAAAGATTCACATGGAATGTATGAGAACTAAGAACTGCCAGCAGAGCAGGTGGTTCCAATCAGAAGCTTACCTACTACCATGAATCCTGTCTTTGAGTTACTTGTAGCACCAGCTATTGAATGTGTAAAAAAATTTAAAAAAGAGAGTAGGCTCTTTGACTGTAGTATGTGACCTACACAAAGCAATAACTAGCGAGTAGTTGAATTTATAAAGCCGCTTTTATTCATTGGTATCTATTTAGTTTCATTTGAAATGCAATTTTTTTCATTTAGAAAAAGAAATGACTCATGATTTCTTCTTTTGATTTTAGTCAACAAGCCCAACCTTTTGTAGCCATCAGGTATGTAATTAGAAAAATTTTAGTGAGAGAATATAAATTTTTTGAAGAAGATGCATTTCTTTAATGCTTTCCTGCTGTTGGTCTTGGTAAGTTAACACTGTGAGTTGTTTTAATCATGGGTGAAAAAATACTGAAAATGTTACTTTAACAAGGAGTCTAATTGAATTCTATAAAAAGTTTATATTTAAAATGTATGCATTAAAAAGACTTTCATAACACCAAAATTGAAATTACTTCATTATTTTAGTTAAATTCCAAGAACAATATGATTTTGAAAATGATGATATGAGAAGGGAAGATTTGAGTGCATTTTATTACTTCTAAATGTCCATATATGTTCCAAAAAGGGTAGCAATGTTTCAAGCTAATACATACCTGAAACTCAAAATGGGAGTTAGTGTAAACAAATTAACATTTAATAACATAAAATTTAGTATATTTCAAGAGAAATCTGAGTGTTAATTATATACATAACAAACATATTCAGTATAGACTTTAATTAGTAAATATGAAAATATATTTACATATTTTTTCTGTGTATTTTTTTCTAGCACTTTGTAGGGGTTTCCAGGTAAACTCACTGCTTAAAATGTCAGGCCCTTCCAGTTTGGGTGACAGAGCGAGACTCCGTCTCAAAAAAAAAAAAAAAAAATGTCAGGTCTTCATTTGTGTTGTGAGATCCTTGTAGAGGGAACAGTTTGCTTTTTAAATACAATTTTTGGTTAATTTATTTAATGACTGTTTTGACATGGTAAATACATATTTGCAAGGAGATCTTTTTAAAACAACTCTGCTATTATTAAACAATTTAGCTAACTGTTTTACGTGGTTAATATATATATATTCAAATACACAAGAGAATATAAACTAGCAATTATTAACTGATCATTAATTTTATAATCCTTTTCCAGAGATTATCTCTGGGCTTGAAGTAATCCATAAATATAGCTATTTGTTTATTTTTTACACAAATGAGTATACATGATAGACTATACTTTTAACTTTGTTTTGTTCAAAACTTGCAGTTCAATGTGCTCTGATTTATACAATCCCCCTCTAAGATGGATTGACTTGTTAAGTGGTAATCAGTTTTACACTAAGTAAAGAAGAATTTACACTTCTGATATGATTTTAAACACACAGTCCCACTGACTTCATCTCATATCAAAACTCTGAGTACAGACAAAGCGATTATCACTATTTACCGTGGGGAAAAAAGCAGACATTTATGTGACGGTTATAGATTTATGTATCAGAGCAATCTTAATTAAAACTGGGAAATCTCTAATATTTTGTTTATATAAAGTTCTAACGGCAATGCATTGAATACACTCATTTTAAGTGCAAAAGTTTTTAAGGAGTAAACTCATAAAGATTAAAGCTAAGCCTGTGTTTAATACATGAAACTTTAATACTATATCATATTCTCTGACTGTTTCAAAGAAAGCATTTTTTCTTATCCCAGCTTGTGAAGCACTTACTGAGTGGGAAAATCTGACCCCCATTGGACTCCAGCCAACAGAAAGATTTGTGGGGCTCAAAGACACTGGTGCTACTTCTCAAATACATTCAGTGATCTGACACCTATACCTGATCCCTGTCATCAGCAACAGTATTTCTACCATGGAAAACACAAGTAGCGACATAAATGATGGCTGGGGGCTGGGAATAGAGGGTTTTCATCCTCCAGACCTCAGAATGCTAGATCCATGGGCAACTTGACCGTGCACCAAGAAAAGCCCACAGACACTCAATGCCATCTGCTGGAAGCTGTTTGGGGAAAGGCTGAACTCTGTAAGATCTCATGAGAGGAGCTGCACAAGATCATGGAAGCCCACCTGTTGCATCTGCATGACCTGAATATGAGACATTAAGTTAAAGAAGGTCATCCTGGAACCTTAAGTTTTTCATGCCTCGTTGGATTTCAGATGTACCAATTAGTGCCTGTAACCCCTTTATTCTGGTCTATTTCTCATATTTGGAAAGCCTGTGTTTTCCCAATTGCAGTACCCCCATGTATCTAGGACATAACTAACTGGCTTTAGATTTTACAGCTTCATAGGCAGAAAAAACTTGCCTCATTTCAGATAAAATATCAGACTTTAGATTACTGAGTTAGTGGTGGAATGAGTTAAGACATTGTAGTACTATTGGAAAAGCATGACTGATTTTGAAATGTTAGGATTTGAGATTTTGCAGGGTCCGTGGTTGGAATGATATGATTTGACTGTGCCCCCACCCAGATTTTATCTTGAACTTTCACACATGCTGGTAGGGGGATGACATAGGGAGTAATGACTGTGGGGGCAGCTGTTTTTCTTTGTTTTTTTTTTGTTTACTTTTTATTTGTGCTGTTCTTGGGATAGTGAATAAGTCTCTGTATTTTAATATAAGCAATGCTGAAAGTGTTGTAAAGTCAACTTATTATAAAGTACTCTATATTTTATAATTAATATTAACTTAAGACTACAGTCATTTTACTTTTAAGACACAAACTCTATAATGCTCTAGCCGGAATGAATGCAGTGGTGCTATCATCACTAACTGCAGCTTCTAACTCCTGGACTCATGTCATCCTGCTTCCTAAGCCTCCCAGTGAGCTGCATCTAGACCAAAAGCCCACTAGGCTCAGCTGATTATTTTACTTATTTATTTATTTTAATTTTTTCTTAGAGACAGAATCCTGTTGTGTTACTCCGGCTTGCCTCCAACTCTAGGCCTCAAGTGATCCACCCACCTTGGCCTCATAAAGTGCTAAGGTTACCACTGTTGAGCTGCCACATCTTTCTAATTTTTACATACTTTTTGTAAAATGGTGTTTCACTATTTTGCCAAACTA
>NW_022680846.1:0-64535 GCF_009764315.1 Trachypithecus francoisi
AACAACCAATGCATTATATCTTCACATTTGTCCTTCATCTTAAAAGTGCTTGCCAGATTCGTTCATATTCCTCTTAGTCTGTTTTATTCAGTCTTTCCATTCTTTCTGTATGGCCACAGAATTAGTCTTTTCTGAATACTGTTAACACCGCCTTCATTGTATCCCGATTAACTGGTGGATGACACATGTTTTCTTCAAATTACCTTAGCTTTTCTTTTGAATCAGAACCGTTTTTACATGTTTTCTTCAAACTACCTTTGCTTTTCTTTTGAATCAGAAACGTTTTTACCATCATAAGTATCTACCTGCCTTCACTGTTTCACTACTTTCTTAAAATCCTTAGAATTGTCTAATGTCCGTCATGACTTATGATCATAACCCTGTATTCCTTTGAATCACAGTAAAAATATATCAACTAAAGAAATCCTTCTGGAAGTCAACTTCAGAGACAATTTGATGCCCAACATTTACATAACATTTTCATTTCTGTCCGTAGTAGATATTTGTTGACCATTCCAAGTGTTTTCTTTGACATTTCATTTTTAAAGGTGTTTATTTCATGTGTGATAGAGATTACATCTCCCTTAATTAGATCAGACATGACTTTATAAAAATATTTGTCTTATTATTTTCAAGTACTCCTATTTCAGGGTCTACTTTTATCTCAACAATTCCATGAAACCACACATTAGGAAATGTAGATAGTTAAGTAATTTTTTTTTTTCCTAACTGGTGTTTGACTACATTGTAAACTTTCCAGCAAACATTCAAGTAGTTTTATTCCTTTTAAATTGTTTATACTTCCTGCCCCAACTGCTATTATCAATATGTCATGATCACAATGTCAGATATTTGAACAAAAACCTTTGACACACGATTTCCTTAGGCAGAGTGTATTTCTTGATTGACTGTCATCTTAAGGTATGGGTTTGTTTTGTTTTTTTTTAAAGCATGGGTTATGGTGAAGAGAGAATACTATTCGAATGATGTCTACTTTTATGTCTGCATTAGTTACTGGCACAGAATTTGCAAGAGACACCCTTAAAGTAAAGCAGTTAGGGAAGCATTTTCCTACATCCAGTGAAAAAATCAGAGACTGAAAAATATTTCTTTGAATGCCAGTGACCTGGACTGTACAGAAAGAATGTGCCCTACAGTAGACACCCTAGTGTTGACCACAGAGGAGCAACACCTGTTGCTGGGCATTTCCGTGCTGTGCAACGTTCATGCAAATATTAGTTGAACTAAGTTTAGGTTGTGCCAACACTAAGGCAGTATCAACTAAGATAAGAAACACCTGACTTAGAGGTGATTCTCTGACCTTATGATTATATGGACAAGAGAATACATTACAAAAAATTTTTTTGACTTAGCATCCTTTGAAACTTCATTATCCATCATAGAGCCATTGTGTACCTATTAGACATTGGAATTTATATGGTTTTCTTGGGGTTTCAAAGAATAAGATATCATTAATTAGTAATGAAAATCCCCAGTATCCTTTTACATCAGGCAGCAGCATGATGACCTTCATTAAATAGAGGATAGAGATAAAGGACTAATCCTGAAGTCTGTCTGTGCTATCAGTTTTAGAGCTGGCTGCAGGGCTTGGACTTTTGCCTGTTTTGGTGCCAAATGATTTGCCTGCAAAAGGAACATGAGGAATGATTTAAGCTAAGCTCCTCCTACTTGCAGGTCTTATATGGCTGGATCTGGTGAAATTATCAGGGGAGAGGTGGCACAATGGCATCTTCAGGGATGCTTCTTTGCTGAATATAACTTAGTAGACAAAGGGCGTTCACTGGGCCATGTTGTTCCAACACACCACATGTGTTAATCACTGTGTATATGTGTCATGCACTGTGTGTCAAATTGGTGTTATATTGCATCATTTAATCTTGACTGTGACAATTGGGGGAAACCGACCCAAGTTCCCCATATAACTGACATTTACAGGGTTTGAATAAACATAGAAATTGACCCATCTGGTCTTAAAACTTGAAACTTACACTTGCCAGTCATCTGAGTTCCTTAGGAAATGGACCCTCAGCTAAGGGACTGAAATTCATGACATTACCATCAGACAATGAGACACCATGTTGGGAGAAAGCCACCCAAAATCTGACCATAAACCAGCCCCAAAATCTGGCCATAAACAAAATCTCTGCAGCATTGTGACATGTTCATAATGACTCTAATGCCCACACTGGAAGGTTGTGGGTTTATGAGAATGAGGGCAAAGAACACCTGGCCCGCCCAGGGCAGAAACCGCTTAAAGCCACAAACAATAGCACGAGGGATATATGCCTTAAGGACATACTCCTGTTGCAGATAACTGGCCCAATGTATTCCTTTAATTCGGCCCATCCCTTTGTTTCCCATAAGGGATACTTTTAGTTAATTTAATACCTGTAGAAACAGTGGTAATGACTGGCTTGCTGTTAATAAATGTGTGGATAGATCTCTGTTTGGGGCTCTCCGCTCTGAAGGCTATGAGACCTCTGATTTCCCACTTTACACCTCTATTTTTCTGTGTGTGTGTGTCTTAATTCCTCCAGTGCTGCTCGGTTAGGGTCTCCCTGACCAAGCTGGTCTCAGCAACACCAGGCACCTCATTCATCATGATTGCTTCCTCACCCCTCCCTGATTGCTGTTTTCCCTGCATGTAGTTACCTCCTTTCCCAGCTATATAAATTGGTCAGGTGTAATGGTATATGCTTGAGGTCCCAGCTACTTGGGAGGCTGAGGTGGAAAGGTTATTTGAGCCCGTGAGATGGACACTACAGTGAGCCATGATTGAGCTACTGGGCTCCAGCCTGGTAACAGAGACTTGTCACCAAAAAAAAAAAAAAAACTAATAGTAATAATAATAAGATGGCAAATTTTGATATGTATATTTTGCAATATCATCATTAAAAAAATTAAAACTTCTAACCCTTGCCGCACTCCTCTACCTCTGGTCACTTTGCCCCTTTCTCCTCCCATACCTTATTTTTAAAATTCTACCACTCCTAAAGGTCGAGATTATCATGACCTCCTCCATGAAATAGTCCTTCTTACAAACTGTTGAATGGAGCTCTACCTTCTCTGAACGGCTGTCAGTTACTTAAGTTTTGATAGCCCTTGATGCACAAGTCCACTCTTAGTGCTGCTCTAGGCAGGTCACACCAACATTCCTAGTGGCCCCCACAAGACTGTGAATCCCTAGGGGTAGAAGTCGTATTTCCCTCCTTTCTTCATCTACTGACTGAATATACACATAATAAGCATTCGTGTTGAATAATTTGATAAGTTATTTTCCTTTTTGTCAGAACCTTAGGGAAGATACTGGAATTGTTTCCTGTGCTTACAAAGTTTTGCATTCTTTCATAATTGGACCATATATAGTTTCTTATTTAGCAGCTGACATTTTTCAGAAAGACCTCAAACTGTCCTCACACTCTTTGAATGAATCTGGATAAGCTGTTTCCTAAAGAAATAATCTCCTGACCTCCCAATACTTCTTTCATACCCTAATTTTTAAACAATGTTTCTAGCAATGATTCCATTTTCCACATACATAGCAGAAGATCTGAGTATTATCTAGATATAAAATCACTATTTTTCAAGTTTTACTAGGTTTCTGCCTAACAGAGAATTATCTGTCTGTCAGTACATCAGGTCTAAATTGTCATTTAATGGAAATAAGAGGCAAACGTTTCATTATAATCTTTATGCTGTGGTAAACTAGATGTTTGTATAGAAAATTTTGGGAAGTGAGCAAAGTGTTCAGGTTGGATCAACTATTTCATATCAGTCTTCGTTTATAAGCCATGTTATTAAGGAATTAGTCAACCACCATTTTCAATAATTTTACCTGGCTCTTACTTGGCAGATCTGTCTGTGAGTGGGGTTTAAATTTGGCTTACTATATGGAATATTTTTAGGACATCTTCAATGCACTCTACCCTGTGCTAAAACAAAAAAATATGAGGCATAGCTTTTGACTCTGGACAATCTGAATTTACATTTGCAACATCCTAAACAAATGCTATTTATTTATTTATTTATTTGTTTATTTTTACATAAGGAGTTCATTTTGATTATAAAAAGCATTTAACCGGCAGGAGCAGTGGGTCACACCTGTAATCCCAGCAATTTGGGAAGCCAGGGCAAGGGGATCACTTGAGTCCAGGCATTCAAAACTAGCCTCAACAATATGATAAATTCCATCTCTACCAAAAAAAATACAAAAATTAAGTGTCCATAGTGGTGTGTGACTACAGTCCCCGCCACTCCAGAGGGTGAGGTGGGATGACTACTTGAGCTGGAAGGCAGACATTTCAGTGAGCTGAGATTGCACCACTGTGTTCCAACCTAGGCAACGGAGTGAGACCCTTTCTCAAAAGAGAAAAATAAAGGCATGGAACCAACAGGACATCTTTAAAAAAAAAAAAGTCATCATTAATTGCCCATCTGAAGGTCATCACTATCAAAATTGTGGATTTTTGAAATTTTATTGAAGTTTTCAGCCTCCTCATAGATACTGTCTTCCCCAACCACAACCCTGTTCTCCTTTCAAGAAAAGTCAGCAGGTATTTGTTCATTGTCTGGGGCAGAGACATTCAAAAGAATGGCCTGAAGAGAAAAAAATTCCTTCCTTTCCTTTTTCATAAGTCTCAAAGCAACAGAAACTGGTACAGCTAATGACATAGAATGTATATTTTAGATCAAGACAAGTGAGAATGGAGGGGGGAGAAATTAAAAGGATTTCTTGGTCAAATAGGCACATATACTGTTTTTTAGCTTGTTATGATTTTAAGTGTTGTTTTATACTAACTATTGAATACTTGCAAAAATGATCAGGGAATCAGAGCTCAGAATACATTGACTACTGCACCCAACACTGGGTCGCAGAATGTTGTCAGCACAACCACAGCCCCGGTGTGCTGCCTCCTGAGTTCTCTCTTGCTCACTATGCCTACCATAAATGATCTCCCCAATTTTTATGGTGTTGTTCTCTGGTTTTTCTTTATAGTTTTACCCTCTGTGAAACAATATAGAGTCAGAATGTTGACCAAGCATACAACTTTATTACCCTCTGCAGCCACTGTTTTCAAATACCTGGAGAGATCATCAAACTCAAAAGAATAAAATATCCTCCAGCTATTTTTGGTCATAAAACATTTTCATCTCAGAAATTGGAATAGTCAGTCCCTCTTAATAGTCAAAACTTCAAAACTGACTTGACATTTGATCTTTTTTTCTTCCCTACTTGAATATGTTTAGACAGGTGCCTCAGGTAGCCTGCAGAGGGCAGAAGTTGCCTCCTTTTTCTTGGTGCTTTCAAGGGCTCCTTGGAGGTTTTCAGATGAACTCCTTCACAGGAGATGAGGGAGAGTATCTGTATTCTGCTGGGTGCTGATAGTTCTGTCCTATTCCCAGAAAGTCCAGTACCACCAAGGAATTCCATGGCAGCCTCCTCTGATGGGCTCCATCTAATTTAGGAAATGTGGATTGATCCCATTACTGTAGCCCCTCCTGATGCTGCCTCTCTTCTGCACACTAGACACCCCAGGTGAGTCAGAACCTAGTCCACAATCCAATTTAACTTTCCAAGAAATGGGTCAGACACCCCTTCTCCATGTCTTCCAACTGCAAGGATCATTTCAAAGCATTATCAAGATCTCTTTGAAGCTCACCTATTAGGCAAGGGACCAGTAGTAATAACCTATTTCCCTTGATTTTTTCCAAAGAAAGCTCTTCACCAGCGTTAGATTTGATCTAGTTGTTATATTCTCAAAGTAAGTGAGAACATTTGCCAGTCTTGAAGCAGTTTTAGATCTTCCAGTACATTTTCAGCACTTCGTATTGAAAACCCAGTATATGCAATATGCCCCCACACTTACATTGATAGCTGATGTGGGAACCTCAGCTAATATTTCTAGATTTTTAAGTTCTGCCAATCTGATAAGTACAAAACGATATCTGTGTCTCATTTTCTGATGCCTAATGAGATTGAACATCTTTCCATATGACCTTTTTTAACCTCTTTTGCAAAGTCTTCAGGTGTTTTCATTTTTTTTTCTATTGAGTGGTTTATCTTTTTTATATACATTTGTAGGAGTTTTTAATTTATTCTAGATACTGAGCCATGGTGAGTTACATGTTGCAAATATCTTTTATTTATGACTTTTTTTCTCTTTATGACATTTTTTTACAAACTGAAATTTGTTGAATGTAGTCAAGATTGTGTATCTTTTCAATTATAGCTTTTGATTATTATTTTGTCAGTTTAAGAAATGCTTTCCTGTCCATGCAACATGAGATTGTCTCCTTAATTGTTTTGTGAAATGTTGTAGCTTTGACTTTGGCATTTAAATTTTTCAACCTTCTGGATTTGAATTTTGTGTAGAGTATGAGGTGTAGTTTCAGTTCTCCTTTTTTCTCTGTGTATATAAATAGCTACTGTCCTAGCACCATTTATTTCATATTTTTCCACACATCCAAAAGTCTCTTTGTTATACATGAAAATTCAACGGAGTTAAATCTGTTTCTCGGATCTCGACTCTTTTCATTGGTCAGTGTGTCTGTTCTTGCCCCAAATGGCTCTTTATCTTTTGAATTGTCTCATTTATCTGTGCCATTTCTAATTCTACCTGGGTTTAACCCCAAAACTTTATACTAATTCTAAACAGAATTAGTTTTTCAATCTTTTTTTCAGAAGAGTCTTGGTTATTTATAGCTCTTTGTTCTTTCATATACATTTTTGAACAAATTTTTTCCTAAAATCTTGTTGGCATTTGACTGAAACTGCATAAAATCTATCTAGATTAAGTAATGACTTGTTGAAAATATTGTGCCTTCCTATTCAAGATTATGCTATAACTCTTCATTTATGTTTACTTTGTTATCGTTCAGTATTTCTGTAATTTTTCAATAAAATGTTTTCAAACCAGTTTTATTCTATTCAGCACTAACTTTTTACATTTTTATGGCTTTCATGAACGCTATCTTCTGAAAATATATGTTCTGTTTTTTGCCAGTATTGTAGATAAAAGTATTAATGTTTTCAAAAATCTTCAGTAATTCTAATAATGTATCTAAATATTCTTTTAAGTTTGAGGGTTTTTTTTAGATAAGCCATGAATAAGCAGTCAAAGGTAACAGCTTTTTTCTTTGTAATATTTATACACTTTATTGTTTCCTTATTTTATTGAGCTAGACTTCTCCCCAATACGATGCTCAATGTTATTGTTTAATATTATATTAATTGTAAAAAGTAAAGTAGAGGTTCCTCCTCAGAGACTTCCCTCTCCATCTAATTATGAATAAATCATAACTTCTCTTAGAGGCAAAATTTATTCAAAGATCTGTGCTAACATTCTTAAATATCTACTAACGATAATAAAGAGCAATGAACTTATGTTCTTCACTTCCACAATTTAGTCTAAATATTTGCCTTGTCATGCTTATGCTGGTCCAAATGGGCATTAGAATATATGCCCTTTTCCTTATTTGGAGGTGTTTTTACCTTTCTCAGCATTCCACAAGTTACTTCCTCCTTCCTTGGTTGTTCTCTGCCTTTTGCCTTTTGCCTCTTTTAAAAAGTTCTAAGTTACTAGCCAATCCGGACAAATACAGAATGTGAGGTCCCATTCCAGCCAGTGGAAACCAGACACGGCAATAAGGTGAACGCTTTGGGTTATGAATGACCCTATCTGCTTTATTTGGTGTACTCCAGTGGCAAAACGGCTGATGCGTGTACCCCTTCTGCAGAAAGTAAAAATGGCCTTACTGAAGAAATTAAATTTGTGTTCAGGTACTATTTCTTCATGGCACTGGGGAACAAGCATTTGTAATGTATGAGTCACATAATACAATCCTACTTACTTGTTGTTAAACAGGAAAAGTTTTTCCTTTTCACAATTATATAAGATGTTTCAATTAAGTTTCTTAAAGTAGATATTATTTGTCAGAAGGGAGTTACTTTCTATTCCTAATTTGCTCAGAATTTGTAAAAAAAAAAAATTCAGGAATATAATAGTGACCTTATCAAATGCTTTTACTTCATCTGCTAAAATGATCATTATAGGTTTTTCTGTGACTGAGTTGGTATTTTTAATGTTAATCCAGTTTTGTATTTCTAATTTGTATTTTTGTATGCCCAGTTTGTTCATTATGTGATTGAATTGTTAATTATTATTTATGCATTGATTGTTTTATTCATATTTTGTTTAAGATATATGCTCCTGCATTTAATAAAAATGTCTTTCCTTGGATGATTTGCTTATGCAAGTCAACTAGTCTCAGAAAATTAAATGGGGTAAATTTCTTATTTTTTGCTCCTTGGAGGAGTTACATTGGTTTGGTATTATTTATGTACTGTATGTGAGAATTAACATATGAAACCAATTAGGCCTAGATTTTTCTTTGGTGGAAAGATTTTAAACTACTGATTCAGTTTTTTTTTTTTCTTTGCTTTTTAGTTTGTTAGTGTCTTCTTGAGTCAGTTATATTTTTCTAGGATTTTGAACATTTAAGTTTTCCAGTTTGTTGGTGTAGAGCTGTCAAGGCTATCATTTTTATCTCTTTAGTACTTATGTTTATGGGTTTTACAAATTCCAGTAGTGTGTATTTGTTTCTCTTTTTTTTCAAACAGTCTTGCAAGAAGTTTTTCAGTCTTAGTACATTAGTACTTATAGTACTAAGAATAAAGTATGAAGTACTTTATGGAGGTTTAATTCTCTACTTTATGGAGGCTTAAAGACACCCTAGGTTCCTGTGATGAATATGCAATATATTGATTTCTACCCTATTTTCACTTCTAATCTCTATATTAAGGCTTTAAGTTTTCCACTATGTACTGCCCTATTGGTGTCCTCTTTTTTTTTAACTATTTAATATTATTGTTTTCATGTATGTTCAGTTTCCATTACAATTTATTTTTTGATCCTTGCTGGGTTTTCTAATTTTTTTTTTTTTTTTTTACATTCTTAGGTTATTGGAGAACAGATGATGTTTGGTTACATGTTCTTTAGTGGTGATTTCTGAGATTTTGGAGCACCCATCACCTGAGCGACGTATACTGCACCCTATTTGTAGTGGAAACCCTTGAGATCCAAAACGTGTGTTTTAAAATTTCTGTATGGGGTTTTGCTAGTGATCTCTGCATTCTTGATTTCTAACTTAATGCATATGGAAAAATGTGTCTGTATACATCAACATGATCAAATTTATTGAAAAGTTGCTTTATGAACTAGTAAGTGGTCAATTTTCATTACTGTTTTTTATACTACATTATATTGAAAGAATGTGTTTTTACTTTGCAGGCTGTAATGTTGTCATATGAACTTGAGATGTTTCTTCTTCTTATGTATTCTATTTTTAAGTTTTCACCATGTAGATAATTTATTTTTTTTAATTTTTTATTTATTTATTTTTTTTGAGACAGAGTCTTGCTCTTTCGTCAGGGCTGGAGTGCAGTGGCCGGATCTCAGCTCACTGCAAGCTCCGCCTCCCGGGTTTTACGCCATTCTCCTGCCTCAGCCTCCGGAGTAGCTGGGACTACAGGCGCCCGCCACCACGCCCGGCTAGTTTTTGGTATTTTTAGTAGAGACGGGGTTTCACCGTGTTCGCCAGGATGGTCTCGATCTCCTGACCTCGTGATCCGCCCGCCTCGGCCTCCCAAAGTGCTGGGATTACAGGCTTGAGCCACCGCGCCCGGCCTTGCTGAGCAATATCCAAAAATGCAAACTTTTTTAAATAGAATGTTTCATGTCGGTTTATAATATGGCTATATAGGTGGTGGTAAGGACATAGTGATGAATGTGACCAGCAGTCGCCCTACTCCCATGGACTTACCTCAGTGTTTAGAGAGGGATATAGAAGTACTCATGTGGTTGTTTAGTTATTGTTGCATTAAATGTTACAAAGCACAGTGTATGAAAAGAGAGGTTGCCTAAGATCAGGTACTATGGCGATTGCATTGTGGTTATCACTTACTGTACCTGGAAATCTGGACACAGTAATAGAGAAAGGTCATCCAGGTATATGGATCCCCAAAAAAAGTTCATATACAGAGCCTGTCCCTCCAGCATGCTTAGTCTTTGATCTTCATTCCCCACATTATCCCAGCCTCTTTTCCCTCCTCTCCCTTTCCTCCACTTATTCATGTTTTTGTTTTTTGGTTCTTTGTCATAGTAGTCATCTGTCTCTGAAAACATCTTCTTTGGCATTCAGGACACAACTCCACAACTCTGTAGGTGAAATGTTCATCAGAGACTCCATTACCAGTCATGCTGAATCAATTCATTTTTCCAACCCCCAAGTTACATAATCAAATTTTATTATTAATTTGCATAAATATCAAAGAATCCTTTTTACTAATTAGCATGTGCTCTCGATTATTCTAATGAAACCATCACCCAAAGTGAGGTCCAGACTGAGGTTTTCTTATGAATTATTTTGTTATCTAGCACTTTCCTCCCCATCAGTTCTCTATTTTATGACATGACATTGCTTACAGTTAGGAAGGAATTTCTCACCCAAAAGAAACTCCGTTTTTTTTTTTTTTTTTTTTTTTTGGTACAGCAAAAAATTTACTCTTTTCTGCTCAGTAAACCATCTTTTCCAGGAATCTGCCATTTGTCATTTCTATTCTGTCATGCCATGTTCGTGCTCTGTATCTTACTATGTCAGAAAGTTTCCATGATCATTCTCACATTCTTCCTGTGCAACCTCACTTCATCTTTCCAAGCAAAGTTTTGCCGTAGGGATTTTACCAGCAACTCTGGAAAATATTATCAGAGATGTTCTCACTCCCTTAGTTCCTCCTCTTCACATTGCTCAACTTTTATTTAGCATGCCAGTGTTTCTTCATAGATTGTACTTTAGTAGATTGTACTTTAGTATTTCTGTGGTTCTTCACCTCATCAAAGACAGACTATTTTTATTTTGTTTTATTTATTTTATTTTAATTTTGGAATAGAATCTTGATTTATCACCCAGCTGGTATGCGAAATTAAAATAAAAGTAAAACACCTGGCCTCAATTGGTACTCCCATCTGAACCTCCCAAAACACTGAGTTTGTTGGCATGGGCCACTGTATCTGGCCTAATTTTTTCCATTTCTTCATTCTTTTCCATATCTTTGGTCTGGAAATGGAGGGATCTGTAACAATTTTCTTTTTTCTTCTGTTTTTCTTTTTTTCATTTTTTATTACTATTTTATTTTAATTGATTCTCTTTATCAAATAAGTGGGGAAACTAATAGCTGTTAGCAGTTTAAATGGTTTGGTTTTTGTTTTATGAGACAAGTCACTCTGTCACTTATGCTGGAGTGCATCGTTATAGTCATAGATCACAATAACCTTGACCTCCTGAGCTCCTCTACCTCCTGAATTCAAGCGTTCCTTCTGCCTCAGCCTTTCAAGTAGCTGGAATTACAGGCATGTGCCACTGTGCCCAGCTAATTTTTAATTTTTTTATACAGAAAGTGTCTCATTCTGTTGTCCAGGTTGGTTTTGAACTCCTGGGTGCAAGGGATCATCTTGCCTTAGTCTCCTGAAGTGCTGGATTACAGACATGAGCCAATATATCCAATATGTTTTATAAAATTTTTTTAATACATCAAATAAATGGGGAAGATGGCCTTAGCAAGTTATCTAAGTGATTGGGTTGTATTTTATTTTTGTTTTTGAGGCAAGATCTTATATTTTACAGCTTGACTTCAGTGGTGTGATCAAGGCTCACATTAGCCTTGACCTCCTGGACTCAAGTGATCCTCTTGCCTCAGCCTCCTAAGTAGCTTGAGCTACAGGCATGTGCCACCATTTGCAGCTAATATTTAAATTTCTTATAGCAACAGGGTTTTATTCTATTGCCCAGGCTGGTTTTGAACTCCTAGGCTCAGGCAATCCTCTTGTCTCAGCCTCCCAAAATTCTGGATTACAGAATGAGTCACTATCCCCAATAATTTTTTTATTTTTATTTTTAGAGAAACATTAAATAAATGGAGAAAATAATGGCCCTTAGCGTGTTATATAAGCACTTTACTTTGGTGATCACAAACAAGGCATTTACTTCCACAGTGCGCAAGAAAAAAATCTTAGAAGCAGACTCAAGTTCAAGTGGTTGACATACAAATACATGTTTGCATTTTAGTGGTCTACTGGAGAGTAGTAGTAAGAATGCACACAGCCTCATCTTTACAGGGCAGGTGTTATAAAACCATGTCAAAAAGTTGAGACAATTCCACAAACCCAAACCTCACCAACAGCCTAATCTGGGAAGTATAAGCACAGCCCCATGGGAATGAAAGAAGTGAAAGAAGCAACTGTCAGCACCCTCGTGCCCCATGCATAGAGGCAAAACACCTGCCAATAGACGCTTTACATCTGGAGTCACCCAAAACCAAGACTCAGTAACAAAAAAAATTATATTCTGACACTCTTCATATGGAGTGTCCACTAGCCTGGCACCACCTCACACACCCTCTCTCCTACCTGCTGGCTCTCCCTCTTCTGGAGGGTACCAGTTCCCAGTTTTCTGACTTCATGCTTTCAACAGAGGAACCTCTCTCTGCAGTTCCTTGCCCATGCAGCATTGGCATTTCCAGCAAGATATATTCCCCCTCTGCCTACCCTGTCCCCACCTTTGAGGCGAGATCTAGTTGCTACCACTGCTCTCTGCAGCCTGGACAGTCCTCATTCTGCTGGAGTCACTGGAGGAAGTTCAAAGACAAAAGGCAAAGAAAAGTCCATTGAAAAACAGTACTTTTTGGACAGAAGAAGTGAATGAGAAACTGGAACTTAATTTCTGTGGATTGCTCTTTTCTTGAAACTTTCTATTCTTTGGGAAATTTGATTCAAATAAGTGATTTTTTTACATTAGAGGCCACCCTGGGAATCCTAAGAAAAGACATAGCCCTTGATTTTGATGTACCACTAGACCTTTGGGATAGAGGGGCAAGTAGACAAATGTGTTCAGTGCAAGGATTTTACATAACAAACAACAGTACACACAGACTCAGCATCTGAGCCAAGAGCTCAGCATCTGAGGCATTTTGGTTTGGGTGGGACTCTTGAAGAAGCAGCTGCTCAAGGTGACCCCTCAAAGGGGATTAGAATTTTGATTCCTGCCTCAACACTTCTCAGAAAGTTGGGAGATATCAGCATGTGTGTGTGTGTGTGTGTGTGTGTGTGTGTACCTGCACGTGTGAACATTGTGTGAATGTAGGGTGTGGAAGGAGAACTCCTGTTGGTTTGGAGTTAGCAAATTATAAGGTGCGAGGTTGGGAGGAAAGGAAGTGATGCCAAAGAAGTGAGAAGGGACTTAGACACCAAAGTCCTTCCGTCACTTTTCCTGAGTCCTAGAGGAAATGGGGAGGCTTTTCTACTAGCTCCAAACACAACTACCAGTAATGGTGAGCAGCTTCTCTATTCAACCTATGACTTTTATTTTCTTAATTTATGTATTTTATTAACTCATACACAATTACTCATTTGGTTTGTTGAAACAATAAGACATCATTTGCCAAAATAATGCCTGTCAGAGTGGTTGACCATAAAAACTCCTGCATCACATTCATCTAAAAGGCACTTCCCATGAAAGCAACCAATTTTGGCCGTTGTCATGCAACTTGGAGTATTTCAGGACAGCCAGCTTAACCTTCTTTCTCTTGAATGTTTTAGTTAGACATAGTATTTCCATTTTTCAGTTGCTTGCTAGCAAAGATCAGTCTTTGCTGGTCAGGAGGAATTTCTTCTTTATCCTGGGTCTTGGTCTCTACATTTTCTGTTGTACCCAAAAGTTCAGTGTTGAGAATGATGGTCTTCTCCATTTTTACAAAAATCTGCATTTTTAAAAATCTAACAAATATTACACTCCCACTCTGAGACAGGCACTATAATATTTGCTAGGAATATACAGAGCATTAAAACTAGATGGGTCCCAGCACTTTGGGAGGCCGAGACGGGCGGATCACGAGGTCAGGAGATCGAGACCATCCTGGCTAACACAGTGAAACCCCGTCTCTACTAAAAATACAAAAACTAGCCGGGCGAGGTGGCGGGCACCTGTAGTCCCAGCTACTCGGGAGGCTGAGGCAGGAGAATGGCGTAAACCCGGGAGGCGGAGCTTGCAGTGAGCTGAGATCCGGCCACTGCACTCCAGTCCGGGCGACAGAGCGAGACTCCGCCTCAAAAAAAAAAAAAAAAAAAAAAAAAAAAAAAACTAGATGGGTCCCTATGTTAGTGATTAATTCAATAATTTCACAAATAAATGTGAATTTACAACTCTTCAAAGTGCAGTGAAGGATACAGATACATGTATATGTATGCACTTATGCATACAAATATATATGCATGTGTATTTATAAGGAGATTTGACCCAGGCTTTTGGGGGAGAGATGGTTCATTTGAAGAAAGCAACATCCCAGTTGATGTTTTGAAAGTGTTGACTAGGTGCGTTGGCTGACGCCTGTAATCCCAGCACTTTGGGAGGCCAAGGCAGGCAGATCACAAGGTCAGGAAATTGAGATCATCCTAGCTAACACGGTGAAACCCCATCTCTACTGAAAATACAAAAAATTAGCTGGACATGGCTGTGGGCTCCCGTAGTCCCAGTTACTCAGGAGGCTGAGGCAGGAAAATGGCATGAACCTGGGAAGCAGAGCTTTCAGTAAGCCAAGATGGCATCACTGCACTCCAACCTTGGGGACAGTGCAAGACTCCATCTCAAAAAAAAAAAAAAAAGTGTTAACTAAAAGTTAACTAGGGAATGCTTGGTATGCCTGTGGCGTTCCTGTTCTCCCTAATGGCTGAACAGGCAGGCCTCTTTCACAACTGTTTCAGCACTGACTGAGTGGTAAAGTTAAGTATTAAAAGCTGAAAGAGCCAATGCCCTTATACAAAGGCTAACAGGTAACAAATCTACCAAGAATTTTGCCCAGTAGTTTCCTGGACTTTGAAGCATGACAAGATAATGAAGGTATTCTTTACAGGACCCATTTAAGATTAAAAAAAGTTTTATTGGGGGTCTGAAGAAACTCCCCAGACCGCCACAAACAAGTTTTATTGAGTTCTGAAGAATCTTCCCAGGCCTCCACAAGAAGCTTATTGGGAGGACTAAAGGAACTCCCCAAATGTCCATGATTTAGCAGGAGACAAGAGAAGGAAAATCACCCTAGTCCCTGGAACCATTTAGATTAAATTAAATAAATTTAAGTAAATTTATTGTGGCTTCAGTGGAAGGTCTTTAAAACTCTGACCTTAGTTATAGATTAAAAGAAGTTAATCACTTAGATGTTTAGATTAATGCACACTTACACATAGACATATAACTTAAAAGGCATATAAGCTCTGGAAAATTTGTCATTTTGAGTTGATCTGATTGTAATTCCAGAACTTCTCCCCATACCTGGTTACAGAAATAAAAACTCTTTTCTCTCCCAGTTCATCTCCATCTCATTATTGGGCCACAAAAATAAGCAGCCTGACCATTGGTTTGGTCCGGGAGCATGCATGTTTACGGGCTGGGGATATAAGAGAGAGCCTGGCTTCTTAGAGCACCTTGAGGAAAGCCAGCCAGCTGAGAGAAGAGTGGGAGCACCAAAAGAGATGAAACTGGAGGAGGCTGACCTTGCTGGGTTTTGAGAAATCAGATACAGTTTTGTCATTGAAAATCTGCCTTTTCATGGTAGTTCCACTGTAGATGGCCGATGAGAAAGGAATAACACTATGCAGACACACGAAGTTGCCCTAGGACTTCCCTTCTTCCTGCATTGCATCCTTACTTTTCAATAAAAATGCCACTGAGAATCAGTGTAGAATTGATTTTGAAATCAGAATGTTGGTGTTTTCAATGGCATGACTTTGAGAAAATAATATCTGCAAACCTCAGTTTTCTCAAAATTAGAATGGAGGTTGTAATAACTATCTTAGAAGATTAAATGAAATCACATATGACCAGATTTAACAAGTGGTCACCAGATGGAAGCTTATTGCTATTCCCAAGTGATTGGTGATTAACTGATGTTCTAGACCAGCGATCAGCAAACATTTTATGTAAAAGGCCAGGTAGTAAATATATTCCACTGTTCGGACCATATGGTATCTGTCTTAATAGCTTAGTTCTGCAGCTGCAGCAGGAAAACAATCATGGACAAATATCATGAATGGGCTGGGCTCTGTTTTAATAAAACTTTATCTATAAACATGAGCAGTGAGCCACATTGGGCCCATGAGCATAGTTTGCCAACCCCTATTTAGATCATCTCCTGTGGATCAGGGTATCCAGTGATGCTATTAAGCGGTCTGTCTTACTTGCTGTCATATATAATAATCCATTGGTCCTGCAAGGTAGGTATTACTGCCTCTCCTTTACAACTAAAGCTCAGTGATGTTAAGAAATTCATTTCCATCCACACAGTCGGATGTACTGCAAAATGAAGCCTGGAGTCTCTAAT
This sequence comes from Trachypithecus francoisi, assembly GCF_009764315.1. Lineage (NCBI taxonomy): Eukaryota > Metazoa > Chordata > Mammalia > Primates > Cercopithecidae > Trachypithecus > Trachypithecus francoisi. The sequence goes on from NW_022680846.1 coordinate 16,448, forward strand.
TTCCCTGATCCTAAGCTTGCTTCCCTGTTGTGTTTCCCTCTTAACTTGGTATTTAATGCTTCTCGGTTATACTGATGTTCTTGGAAGAACATAGATGCCCGTTATTCTTATAGCACAGACACTTCTAACTGAAACTTTCCTCAGGCCACCTCTAAGACTGCTGGATTTTGCATTTTTCTTTCCAGGTTTTTTTAGTGCGTGCTCCCTGGGTGCTCTCTCTGCTGCTGTGTCCACATCCATCACATCCCACCTGTGTGAAGCTCACGCATATAATTCCTCTTAGCTGGTGATTTCTAGTTTTTCAATTTCCCACATCAAATGTGACTTCCCTGGAGCAAGCTTCTCAGTCTTTAATTTTATTTTGGCTTAATGGTGGATGAAATGGGGTCTTGGCAGCTGGAGGGAGGGTCATGTGCAAAAGTCTTTTATTTTCATGAAGCAGCTGAGATTGGCAATGAAATTCTGCTTTGGAGACATTTGGATGCAGAAGAAAACATAATGTGAACTCTATTTTTTTCTGACACCTCTAAAACTATATTTCATACTTTGCATCATACTTTTTATCACCTTCTCTAAGTGATGGTCTGAGTGGATGCCTGGGGCTGGTGGCCCTCCAGAATGTGAATTTCGCTAGACCCACGAGAGAGAGCAGACATTAAATGCCAAGTCAAACACAGTGACAGAAATAGCAACAAAAAAAAAAAAAAAAAAAAAAAAAAAGAAAAGAAAAAAAAACACAGAGGTTCACGTCATACCTAAGCCCTGGGCAACTTCCTGAGTTTTCTATCTTGGGTGAAGTTAATCCTTTAGAATGCTTTCAAGGGTGTTCCTTCTTTGGGGTACAATTTCTATTAAAATACAGGGCCACCTCTTTCAGACTTCTGTGGCTGGAGGGGGCGATTGTCATCTGCTATAGTTTTTCACTGTAATGAAAGCGTAAATGGGAAGAGCCTGAGCTGAGCCCCTGGACTCTGTGGGGTTGGAGGTGGTGCACTCCACATGCAGTTCTTAGTTAATGTGAAAGGTCCTGGTAAGGTTGATTTGTAGGGCTGTTAGAGAAAAGGGGTCCAAATCTAGACCCTAAAAAAGGGTTCTTGGATCTCAAGGCAAGAAATAATTCAGGACAAATCCACAGCCTAAGTTGAAAGTGAGTTTATTAAGAAAGTAGAGGAATAAAAGAATAGCTACTCTGATCATACGCAGATCAGCCCTGGGGGCTATATTTGTGAGAGGTGAAGCTAGCTGGACTTCCTGGGTCGAGTGGGGACTTGGATAACTTTTCTGTCTAGCTAGAGAATTGTAAATGCACCAATCAGCGCTTTGTTTCTAGCTAAAGGATTGTAAATGCAATCAACACTCCATAAAAATGCATCAATCAGCCCTCTGTGTCTAGGTAAAGGATTGTAAATGCACCAGTCAGCACTCTGTGTCTAGCTAAAGGACTAAATGCACCAATCAGCACTCTGTAAAATGGACCAATCAGCAGTAGGTGAGCCAGGACAAATAAGAGGATAAAATCTGGCCACCCCAGCTAGCAATGAAAACCCGCTGGGATCCCCTTCCACACTGTGGAAGCTTTGTTCTTTTGCTCTTCATGATAGATCTTGCTGCTGTTCACTCTTTGTGTCCGTGCCACCTTTACAAGCTGTTAACACTCACTGCAAAGGTCTGCAGCTTCATTATTGATGTCAGCGAGACCAAGAACACATTGGAAAGAAGTAATTCTGGACACATCTTGGCGACCATGAAGGGACTATTGCCAACCAGTGAGTACCATCAGACCCTTTTCACTTGCTATTCTATTCTGTTTTTCCCTAGAGTTCAGGGGCTAAATATCGGGCACCTGTCAGCCAGCTAAAAGTGACCAGCACAGCTGCTGGACTAAAGACCTGGGTGTCATGCTTGCCATGAGCAGAATTCTCAAAGTCAGGTTGCCCAAGTGAGACTCGCCCATCTATCCTATTTATCCTGACCTCCTGAGTCCTAATACCTGTCAGACAAATTTCCTCTTGCCTCTCTTCTCTGAGCATAGTCTTGTTTCTAAAAATCACTTCTTGTCTCTGGTGCTTTTCTAGTTTCTCCTCTAAGAGTGATTTCTAGTATAAACTTCAGGACTCTGGTCCTTTCTTTAGGCATCTGGGCTCACCAATCAGAAAGACATGATTTTGGCCCAAAGCCCCATTGGTGGGGGCCTATCTGGAATTTTAAGATCCCTCATCAGACTAGCAGGCCTGACAGAAGCTATTCCTGAAGTTAGGATATAGAGAGCCTCAGAAATGATATCCTTCCTATTCATATGATAAGTGAGGGCAAAAGACATTCTTCCAATGCCGCAGATGCCTACCCTCTCTCAGGGTGTGGCCCTCCACTTCATTTTTGGGGAGTAATGTCTCTACTGGACAGGGGTAAGTTCCCAGTACTAACAGTAGAACACTTAGGACTCTTAACAGGTTTTCAAGAATATGTTGGTAAGGGCCACTGTATCTGACCTTCCTCTGTCCTCTTTGTGGTCTAAGAGGAAAATTGGGGTTTCGGCTGCTGTGTTGGTGAGCACAAGTATTCCAATCCACCATTATGGGTTCTTGGGCAAGATGGGTTTCTGCTTCTGAGTTGGTGAGTAGCAACTATTCTGATCAGCAGAGTACAGCAACAGCAACCATTGTGGGTTCTTGGGCAAGAGGGGTGAACAAACCAAAACCATGGGTGTTTTTTTGTTGTTGTTGTTTTGTTTTTGTTTTTGTTTTTTCCAAATGGGAAACAGGCATCAATAGGCTCACTCTCAAAATACATCCTAAGCCATTGAGACCAATTTGACCCCCAAATCCTGAAGAAGAAGTGGCTCATTTTTTTTTCTGCTCTATGGCCTGGCCCCAATATTCTCTCTCTGATGGGGAAAAGTGGCCACCTGAGGGAAATATAAATTACAATACTATCCTGCAGCTTGACCTTTTCTGTAAGAGGGCAGGCAAACGGAGTGAAATACCTTATGTACAAGCTTTCTTTTCATTAAGGGAGAATCTAAAACTATTCAGAGCTTGCAGTTTACATTCCATAAGTGGACTTCTCAGCTTACCCCCGTATACTAGCCTCCCTATAGCTCCCCTTCCTGTTAACGATAAACCTCCTCTAATCTCCCCCACCGAGAAAGAAATATGCAAAGAAATCTCCAAGGGACCACAAAACCACAAAAACCTCCGGGCTGTCAGTTATGTCCCCTTCAAGCTGTAGTAGGGGAGGAATTTGGCCCAACCCATCCCCTTTTTCCTTTCTGATTCAAAGCAGATCAAGGCAGACTTGGGGAAGTTTTCAGATGATACTGATAGGTATATAGATGTCCTAGAGGGTCTAGGGCAAACCTTCAATCTCACTTGGAGAGATATCATGCTATTATTAGATCACACTCTGGCCTTCAATGAGAAGAATGTGGCTTTAGCTGCAGCCTGAGAGTTTGGACACACCTGATATCTTAGTTAGCTATGTGGTATAATGACAGCTTAAGAAAGGGACAAATAAAAATCAGTCCTGCATGGTGGCACATGCCTGAGCCCCAGCTACTCAGGAAGCTAAAGTGAGAGAATTGCTTGAGATCATGGGTTTGAGGCTGCAGTGAACTATGGTGGTGCCACTGTACTCCAGCCTGGGCAACAGAGAGAAACTGTCTCTTAAATATATTTTTTTAATTTAAAAATAGAAAAACAAACTTAATTTCCATTGCTGTGAGTACTTGTTTTGATAGAAGATCTGATATTCTATTTTACAGTGAGCTATAAATTTACCTCTAAACCCTCAAGAAAAAAAAAAAGTTTCTTTTTTTTAGCTTAATCCATCAGTATGCTTAGATGTGTCTATATTTTGACTTACGAAGTTTGTGTAAATTTATTCCACTTCTTTTGCATATCTGCCCTGATATAAGCATCTGAGGGAATGCTCAATCAAATGGCAGTTAGTTATTTTCTTTTGTCTAAAAAAAAACCACTCATTTAAAATTCAATGAGTTGTGCACATAATTTGAAGAAGCAATGTGGTCTTCTAAATGTGGAAGCTCCAGAGATGTTGCTAAGAGTAAGAACATCTACTGTTGAGTATGTTGTTCAGTTCCCAAAACTGACACATTTACCAAGTGACTAAAAGTGTTGTAATGTTTCTTGGCATCATTTCTTCCATAACTCTTATGGGAAAAATCATTCTGTGCTCTGATGCAACAGTTACAAGTCTCTGAATGAAGGAGAATTTAGAAAGGTATTTTAGAAGGTATTTTTGATGGGAACGTTGAGATGATTTTATATAGATAGTTGCCTTATAGAGAAAATCAACTACTTATTTTAAAACTAAAATTATTTAAGATATGCAATAGTCACTTTAGGCAATAGCTGTAAACTATAATGAGTGAAATATAAATATTAAGAATAGTTGACAATAAATTAAAATATACCTATACTCTAGTGGCAGATATTACTACTTTAGTTGTGTATTTGGTTTCAAAACATATGATTTCAGCAAACACAATAGCATTGACAACGAAAAAATATTACAATGGAATAAGCCTGAGACTGGCAAAACAAACAAACAAACAACAACAACAAAAAAGAGACCTCTCTTCCCAAATATCTACATCTTAATTCCCAAGACCTTTGAATACGTTACCTCACGTGGCAACGGTAATTCAGGTTGAGATGAAGTTAAGGTTTTGAATCAGTTGACCTTAAATTAGGGAGATTAACTGGATTATCTTGGTAGGCCCCATGGAATTGCAGAGATTCTTTAAATAGGGAGGAGAGAAATAGAAGAATCAAATGATGTGATTTGAGAAATTCTTGGCTAACAAAGCTATCAGACCTTTCCCAATTCTGGTTTATAACCCAGACCAGTGTAACTGATTGGGTGGAAGACCACACTTAGAAGCATTCTTTTCTGATAAGCAACCATAGACCTTATGCCAGTTTCAGCTAGTTTGTAGAAGCTGTCAGCAAATTAGATTTGGGTCCTATAGTTCACCTCTTCATATGAAGAACCAAATTCTAGCTCATTTTAATGTGAAAACCATGTCCCAAAGAGAACATGAGATATATGTCATGTATATGTTTACTTATTGCACATGCACTTGCCCCCATCATAAATACATATAGCTTTCTTCCAAATCTGCTGAATATGTGTAACTCCACTGTGTAATTCAGAACCTGTGAGGCATAAAACCTAACCTGCTTCTTCTGTCTTTGAAGACAGAGCACATTTTGTCCACATAAGAGTATCCTCCCCAATTTCCAAACTGATATCACCAGTAAAGCTATCCCTCTATTTAACCATCCTGGTCATCTTTTGGATAACAGTCCAAATTGAGATGTACTCTGTATACAAAACATACACCAGATTTCAATAATTTAGCACAAGAAAGAGAATGTAAAATATCTCAATAGTTTCTAAAACATTATTGACACAGCCAGGCACTGTGACACGTGCCTGTATTCCTAGTTATGTGACAAATTGAGGCAAAATAATAATTTGAGGCCAGGTGTTACAGACTGTAGTGTGCAGTGGTCATGACTGTGAATGCCGCTATACTCCAACTAGGGCAATATAGCAGATTCTTTCTTTAAAATAATAATCATAAAAAATTGTTTACATACTGAAATGATCATATTCTGGATATACTGACTTATATAAAATACGTTATTGAATTTAGCTTCACTTTTTCTTTTTACTTTTTAAAATGAGGTTATGGGAAAATTTAAAATTATATGCATGGCTCCTGTTTGTGACTTGTGTTATGTTTCTATTGGATGATGCTAGTCTTCAGTTAATATTGTAGGTGATCATATCCCATCCACCACCCTTTGCAAATTAATTATCAGCAGTGTGGGCAATGTAGTCCATAGTTTTGACATTTTGAACTGTAGATGTAATCATAGAAAGGACTGTCGGGAAATCACAGCCTAAAATATAGGATTGGCTGTGATTCATGTCTGTACACTCTCCAAGTTAACCTTTGGGAAATTCTGATACATGATTCTTTTCCTATAGAGAACTTACAATGAGTTATTCAAATGGAATTAAGAAAATATAAAGACACTGTGAGAAAAACTCCATCCCTTTCAGTGGTTCTTTTTGAAATTTTCACTTTATGACTCATTTTATGTGCTATAAAATGACATTTTAAAAAGTTGGAAAAAAAGCATTTGTTGATTCTTTCAGACTTCTGAATGTAAAGTGAACATCCTGGGAATTGACAAATGATCTGTTATGTTACTCATCTGAACTGAATGTGTAGGAGACAGTGATACTCATTTACTCATGCCTTCATTTAGCAAAAGGATTGAGTGCTTTCTCAGTATGAGACATATCACCAGCACAGAAGACCTGATGCCTGTCCTTTACAGCCTTCTTATTTTTAGTAGAGAATGCTCAGGGCCATAGATCTGTGGTCTTTCCAGTCTGGATGGTGCTTCAGAAGTGCCCTTTAAAAGGACACAATTTTGTTTGGCATCCTGAGTTCTTAAAAAGGAGACCTCTAGTCTGGGCACAGTGGCTCATGCCTGTAATCCCAGCACTTTGGGAGGCCAAGCTGGGTGAATCATGAGGTCGAATTTGAGACCAGTCTAACAATGTGGTGAAACCCCATCTCTACTAAAAATACAAACATTAGCTTGGAGTAGTGTCATGCACCTGTAATCCCAGCTACTCAGGGGGCTGAGGCAGGAGAATTGCTTGAATTTGGGAGTCACAAGCTGCATTGAGCTGAGATTTCACCATTGCATACTGCAGTCAGAACAACAGAGCAGAACTCTGTCTGAAATAAAAATAATAAATAAATAAAGGGGGCCTCTTTCAGCCCAGTCACCTAAGCTCCATCTGTGGGAGGTGACTGGATGTTCCACCCCCATTCCCTTGGACATTTTCAGTTTGCCAGTAGGTGCACTAGAGGGTCCACAGCAAGCTGACAACCTCTCACTCAAGCATGTCTGGCTTCCTTCTTCACAGCTCAAGGCTGCCCTGTCTTTAGGGAGCTTACTCAGCTGAACATGGGTCAAAACCCTTGAGATAGCCCTCAGACATTGGAGAAGGGAGTCGGAGGTGAAATGCCTCCTTCCCTGGGGTAGGAGTGTGCTTGCAAGACCACATCTTCCTTTCCAGGGATGAGAGTGACTAAGCTTCCAATTATTAACACATTCCCTTTACTTATTCTCTAACTCTTACTCTTTACTTCCCCAACAGGCTTCTTGGATAACCTCTTGCATAAGCTACTGCATAAGTAAGCCCACTATACCCAACTCCTGGTCTTGGGGTTGACTCATGTGGGAACTCAGATTAATATATCTATAAGAACAATCTACGGCAAGATTTCAAGCCGATGGCAAAATTTAAAACTGGCATATTTTCTCAAGTTATGCTGTGTGTGCACTTCAGATATCGTAATTTCATTTTTAATGTTGCATAATATTAATGGAATTATCATATAAGCATTGCAGTGTCATGTGATGGAATTTCTTTAGAAAGCATTAGGATAAAGGTTATGGTAGAAATTGTGAGTCCCATACACAGTTAAAAAACCTCCCTTTAATATATATATTAGAAAGCTTCCTCATCTGGCAGTCTTTAACTTTGGGGCATGCATCTTGCTTTAAATTGAATGAGAGTATATCAGAGACTGTAGTAATGAGCCCACGGATAGCCTTCGGGACTTTAATCCCTAAACTTCCTGGAGGCGATCAAAAGACTGGCTCCTCCACAGAGATATAAATTATGTAGGAGCTGGAAGAGAATTAGAGGATATTACTTGAAGAAACTTTCAACAGATCCTTCTAAAGTCAATATAGATGGGATTTACAAAGCTTTTGTCATGTTGGAAAATGTCTACATATGCAAATTTGGCTCCTGGGATCATCGCAGCTATATGTCTTCCTCTGTAAAATACCAGGAAAATTACTTAGATTTACAGCAATAAGGAAAATCCTGTGGTTGTGACTGTTTCTTTTATTATAGTGTCATATATGTTTTTGTTTACTTATCTCTCTTCCAAGGGTTTAAAATGTTCAAGGGTTCAATTATAGTTAAAATCATGATATGTCATTAATATGTCTTCCTTGAATATGGATAATACATAGGCATTTCATTAGGAGGCAGAACATGAGAGTGTTAAGAATATGGGCTTGGCAACAGTGGCTCAACTTTTTTTTTTTTTTTCTTTTTTTGAGACAAAATCTCAATCTGTCACCCAGGCTTGATTACAGTGGCACAATCTCAGCTCACTGCAAGTCCCACCTCCCAGGTTCCTGCCATTCTTCTGGCTCAGCCTCTTGAGTAGCTTGAACTATAAGCTCCTGCCACCATGTCCAGCTATTTTTTTATATTTTTAGTAGACATGGGATTTTACCGTGTTAGCCAGGATGGTCTCCATCTCCTGACCTCGTGATCCACCCACCTTGACCTCCCAAAGTACTGGGACCACAGGCGTGAGCCACCGTGCCTGGCCCAAACTTTTAATCCTAACACTTTGGAAGGCCAAGACAGCAGGATGACATGAGACCAGGAGTTTCAGATGATGCTGGTCAACACAGTGAGACCCTGTCCTTGAAAAAAAAAAAAGTTAAAGTAAAAGTAATAAAGAGAAAAAGTAAGAGTCAGGCACAATGGCTCACATTTGTTATCCTAGGTTTTTGGAGGCTGAGGAGGGAGGATCATGTGAGCTCAGGAGTTTGACTAGTCTGAAGAACATGGAAAAAGACTCTGTATCAATAATAATAATGATAGGATATGGGCTTGAAATGGAGCTGCATGGGTCTGAAGCCTGGCTCAACTACTGTCTGACATTGAGGTTATTATATATTCTGTGCCTCAGTTTCTGCATCTGCAAAATGGGATTTATAACATCTTCCTGTATTGCATGATGAGTTCTTCCTGCCCAGTTAAAATCAACTCACTGAAATACAGTGTTGCAGCAGAGCGTTTAATTGATGTGAGGCGGACCTATGATAGAGAAACAGAGTTATCACTTAATTCATTGTCCCTTGGAGGATAATACTTTTATGGACAATTTGGCAGGCAGGGGATTAGGAAATAGGTGCTGGTGATAGGCTGGGAGTGAATCAGAAGGGTGTGGAAAACCGTTCTCATGCATTGAGTCCACCTGTGGGTGGGGCCACAGGACTAGCTAAGTCATCAGTCATGAGTCCTGCTGGGGTCAGTCTGAAAAACAATTCCGAAAAAAAGAATCTTAGCTTCTAAATGATGTTTTCTATGTGAGCAATTGCAAAGGTCACATGTCTTGTGACCTCTGGCCACATGATCCCTGAGCAGTAACGAATTATAGAATCTATGCTTACATCTTAGCAGAGTTCAAGTTCTTGTCATAATCCTATTCTTGTGGCCTTTCAAAGGTGGTTTTGTTTTGGGGAAGGCAGGCTAGTTTTGAGGAAGAGCTATAGTCATTCCTACTTTAATGTCAGACTACAAACTAAATTTTTCCTAAAGTTAACTTGACCTATGTCCAGGAATGACCAAGCTAACCTGGAGTTTAGAAGCAAGATGGAGTCAACTATGTCAGGTTTCTCATACTGTCATAATTTTGCAAAGGCAGTTTCACCTCCCGTAGTAATACAAGTGTATGTAACTGGGGTGTTATATTAGTCTGTTCTCACACTGCTAACAAAGACATACACAGGGTTGGGTAATTTATAAAGGAAAGTAATTTATAAAGAAACAGTTTAATGGACTCACAGTTCTGCATCACTGGGAAGTCCTCACAATCATGGTAGAAGGTGAAGGAGGAGCAAAGTCACATGTTGCATGTAGCAAGCAGGAGAGCATGTGCAGGGGAACTGCCCTTTGTAAAACCATCAGATCTTGTGAGATTTACTCACTATCATGAGAATAGCATAGGAAAGACCTGCCAGCATGATTCAGTTACCTCCCACTGGCATGTGGGAATTATGGGAGCTAAAATTCAAAACAAGTGAAACTCTATCAGATGTAATTCTACTGCAACCACAACTGGGTATACTGCCATTCAGCTTTGATGCTAATCATCCAGAGTTAGTTCAGACCCCACAAGTTAAAGGATTTAATCCTCAAGAAGACTTCTCATACCCTGGACACCAGCCACACTCTGTTGGTCTCCAGGCCACCTGTGCTTTGTACCAGCCACTATAAATTCAGGGGTTCCTGTGAACCCCTCAAGTTCTGTAATTCACTAGAATCCACTAAATTTAGGGATCACTACACTTAACCATTACAGTTTTATTGTGAAGGACACACATAGGCTGGGTGCAGGGGCTCACATCTGTAATCTCGGCACTTTGGAAAGCTAATGCGAGAGAATTGAGGCCAGAAGTTTGAGACCAGTCTTGGCAACATAGGGGACCCCATCTCACACACACACACACACACACACACACACACACACAAAATAAAAAATAAGTGGGGCATGATGGTGTGTGTACCTGTGGTCCCAGCTACACAAGTGGCTGAGGTGGGAGGATTGCTTGAGCCCAGGGGTTCAAGACTGCAGTGAGCCATCGTTGTGCCACTGCACTCCAGCCTGGATGATGGAGAGAGACCCTATATAAAAAATAAATAATAAAGGAAACCAAAAAAAAAAAAAAGAAGTGTGTCTAAGGCAAGATCCAGGAGGGAGTTTAGAGCTTTAGTGCCCTTTCTTCATGGAATCAGCGTATTTTCTTCTCCCAGCATGTTAGGGTGTTCACCAGTCAGGAAGTTCTACTGAGCCTCAGTGTCCAGAGTTCTTATCCATGTTGGTTTGGTAAGCATAATCAATTAAGTATTAATCATGTTGTTGACTTTCATCTCCTGCTGTCTCCCATCCTCAGAGATCAGGCAGATGAAAATCCCTGCAAGCCTCCAGTCACATGATTGGTCTTTCTTTTTTTTCTTTCTTTCTTTTTTTTTTTTAAGAGATGAAATCTCACTTTGTCACCAGGCCAGAGTGCAGTGGCTCAATCTTGGCTCACTGCAAGTTCTACCTCCTGGGTCACAGCATTCTTCTGCCTCAGCCTCCTGAGTAGCTGGGACTACAGGCACCTGCCACTATGGCTGGCTAATTTTTTTATATTTTTAGTGAAGACTATGTTTCACTGTGTTGGCCAGGATGGTCTTGATCTCCTGACTTCATGATCCGCCTGCCTCAGCCTCCCAAAATGCTGGGATTACAGGTGTGAGACACCACACCCAGCTGGTCAGTCTTTCTTTTGACCAGTCCCCATCCTGATGCTATTAACTTCACTGCACCATATGTGAATTAGCATAAGAAAGACAGCTTTCTCTTAGGAAATCCCAAAGGTTTTAGAAGTTCTGTGCTGGAAACCCAGAACAAAGACTGGACAAATTATTTACTATCTCAATGAGTTAATAACCTGTAACAAAGGCTGGTGCAGTGTGAATGTTCAATATATGGTAGCCAAAGTTATGTAAGAGGGCATAGAGGGCCAAAAGACATATTTACATCTCATTTCTAAATCCTGATAGTTTGCTGGCACAATGAGTTGCTCACAGCTACAATCCTACATTCTGGGAAGCCTAGGTAGTAGGATTGCTTGAGGCCAGGAGTTCAAGAGCAGCCTGGACAATATAGCAAGAACCTGTCTCTACAAAACGTTAAAATATTATCCAGGTATAGTGGCGTATGCCTGTAGTTTGAGCTACTTGGTAGTCTGAGGTGGGAGGATTGCTGAAGTCTAGGAGGTTGAGGCTGCAATGAGCTCTGATGATGTCACTTCACCCCAACCTGGGTGACAGTAAAACTGTCTCTAAATCCTAATAATAATAAATAAATCCCCATAGTTTAAACCATGTTCAACAGATGTATTTAAATGTCTCAATTTCCATGGTTCTCTCCCAATTCTCAGAAGAAATTCTATGAGTGAAGTTTTATCAAGCCCTCATGTGCTCCTCCAAATATGGCTTCCATCGGGTTCCCTCAGTTTGTCACATTATATTCTGATTATTCTATGGTTCATGTTCCTTTGGGAGAACATTTTTATTCTTCATTCTCTCTGCTTAAAAGTGTTTCCCATGCTCCAGGATAAACATTCTTGGTAGTGTAGTAGTGTTTTGTTTGCTTTTTTAACAAATAAATCAATTTTCGCTAAATTTTCTCATATTTTAACCTCTTGCTTTGTTCTAAACACATCAGTAGGGAATACGCACATTCTTTTGTTTAGTATATCTGTAATTCATAATAGCAGCCATATCAAAACTACCTAACTAGCAATGGTTACTTTAAAATTGTTTAATACAAGGTATAAATACATTTTGGTTTAATTTGAATTTACATATGAATGCTAGAACATCTGTCTTCTTAACTGGCTTACTTAAGTCAAAGTGGCAGAAATCGGGTAGAAAATAAATGGACTAGATGAGGGCCACCCAGAGCAGGGAGGGCTATCTGCTTTCTTCAGCCTCCAATTCAAATGTTAATCTCATCCTGAAACACACTCACATGTTTACACCCAAATAACATTTAATCAATTATTGGGGCACCCTGTGGGCCTGTCAAGTTGACACATAAAATGAATCATCACAGGTGGAGAGGTGTGTGACATCCAACACACAAGATGTTGGAGCTGCTGCATTGGAAAGTGGTCCATGACAGTGTAGGTTTGAAAAATGAAAAGAGTTCAACTGGGTGCCTTGGCAAGAAAGAAGTGAGGGAGCTGCAGTGCATTTTCCTTAGGAGCCGTTATGGACCTGAAACCTGGAGCTGGTATTTTGCCTAATAAATATTGCATTTATAGACATTTTGGTGTCAATATGTCAGCAAGGTTGTACAAGAAATTCTGGCATGCATGCATTCCAGAAATGTAGAGAAATTCTAGTTATTTATAAATTGTAAGCGGAAAAGAAGCCTGGAATCAGGTGCTGATTGTAGATAATAAAGCATCTAATTACTTCTAAATCCCTCTGATAAGGAGTTTTTGTCTCCGGATGGTCACTGGCTTGGTGGTCACCAGTCCATCTTTGCTTTCCTTACTGTCCAGGTTACCTCCATCCCTTCTTTCAACAGGACAGCTTTCTTTTTCCTATTGCACGTCTGCAACACTGGTAATTCCTGCAGAGTCCACATGCATGTAGAAGAAAATATGTTGCAATATTAGAAAGTAGACAAGTTTATGTTCACTTCCCCTGATCTCAAAGTCCTAGGCTTCTCAGAAGCCTTGTTAATGTCTGCATATCCCTTTCTGAGCTGTTATCTTTAGCTTGCACCCCAAACGCTAACCACATTTGCTGCTAGATATATTTTTCATTCTGTTATAAACATCTGGCAAGGGCTGAGATCATTTGCATTGAGGAAACTTAGCCCTCGGAGAAGGTTGTCGAAGCAAGGTTTCTGAGACTAAATAAAACCAAGAAATGTTCTAATATCCACCCCTATCATAGAGCATTAGTGTACTGAAGATGTGCAAATCAGGAAAACTTGTCAGTAAAGATTAAAGTTGAAGCTTGTTTAATTTAGAATTTTTTTAGACTCATTCCATCACAATACCTCCTCCCCTATCCCCAGTCCTAGCATGTGTTAGTGTCTTTCAAAACAATTGTTCTCCTTACTACATTTTTAAAAATGCTGGTCAAAAGTGTTGTGGTCTCTCAGAGTGATGTTTCCATTGAATATAGACAGATAAGTCAAACTAAAGGCTGAGTATCTAATGGGGCTTGTAAGACACAGCATGGATAAACATCTAAGACAGGGAAGGGAAGGCTACTAACTCTATGAGAGCGTTGAGTAAAACCCAGCAAATTGCAGAGGTTAGGGACGTCAATCCCTGTGTAGTCAAAAATTCAAGTATAACTTTTTGTTCCTTAAATATTTAAACCACTAACAGCCCACTGCTGACCGGAAACTTTACTGATAAGATAAATGGTCAGCTAAAATATGAGATTTATAAATTACATGTATTATATACAGCATTATTGCAATGAAGTAAGCTAGAGAGAAAGCAAATGTTATTAAGAAAGTCATAAGCAAGAGAAAATACATTTACTGTTAACATTAAGTGGAGGTGGATCATCATAAAGCTGTTCTTCCTCCTTGTTCTCACTTGGAGGAGGCTGAAGAGGAGAAGGAACAGGAGGGGTAGTCTTGTTGTCGCAGGGTGCAGAGGTGGAAGGAAGTCCACTGATATGTGGATCCTCATAGCTTAAACTCATTGTTCAAGAGTCTACTATAATCATTTAAAAAACTAAGCCTCATGAATAATACCAAGGTATCAATTTTACTTTCACAAACTAGAGAGTTGAACTTGAAATAGATTTATCTTCTTTAACTTTCTTTAACCTTTAACCTTACTGAACAAGGAGTTTGAGGATCCACTTATCAGTGGACTTCCTTCCACCTCTGCACCCCTGCGACAGCAAAACTAACCCCTCCTCTTCCTCCTCCTGTTCAACCTCCTCAAAGTGAGAACAAGGAGGAAGAAGAACTTTATGATGATGCACTTCCACCAAATAAATAGTGAATATAGTTTCTCTTTCTTATGACTTTCTTAATAACAGTTTTGTTTTCCTTAGATTATTTCTTTGCAATAATATAGTATATAATACGTATAATACAAAAATGTATGTTAATTGACCATTTATATTATCAGTGAGGCTTCTCATCAACAGTAGGCTGTTAGTGGTTAAGCTTTTGGGGAGATAAAAGTTATATTTAAAATTTTGGCTAAACAGTGAGTTGGTGTCCCTAACCTCTGCAATGTTCAAAGGTCAACTCTATTTATAAAAGACTTATCACTGGATTTAAAAACTGCATTTACATTTTCAGATTGTAAAAATTACACAGACCCCAGTCTTTGTAATCTGAGATGATTGGTCATATGTAGTTCACATTTCTAACGATTGTTTTTGTTTGTTTTGTTTTTTTGTTTGTTTGTTTTTGTTTTGCTTTTTGTCTTATTCTGAATGTTTAGAAACTTGGGGTCCTAATTTCTTTAAAGTACATATGCATCACAATTGCTCTAGGATAAAAATTAGTCTATGAGCCAAAGTGTTACAAAAGAAAAACTGCTTGTGAAAGCAGAGTGGTCTTTATTTGATATACACATTATAGAAGATTAAAAACTAAAGGAGATGCAATGTTGTTCAGTCATAAAAGAGAGTAGTGTTATGTGAGACAACATGGATGGACCTCAAAAACTTGCTCTGTAAGGCTTGGTGCACTTCCTCACACCTGTAATCCTGGCACTTTGGGAGGCTATGGTGGGCAGATCACTGAGGTCAGGAGTTTGAGACCAGCCTGGGCAACATGGTGAAACCCTCTCTAGTAAAAACAGAAAAATTAGCCAGGCATGGTGGTGCGCTACTATAATCCCAGTTACTCATGGAGGCTGAGGCAGAAGAATTGCTTGGACCCAGGAAGGAGAGGTTACAGTCAGCTGAGATTGTGCCATCGCACTCCAGCCTGAACAAGAGAGAAACTCTATCTTCAACAACAACAACAAAAAAATTGAAAAAACATGCTCTATAAAAGAAACCAGACACAAAAGGCCACATACTGTATGACTTCATTTTACGAATATCTATAACTGACAAATCCATAGAGACAGAAGTCATATTGCTGATCCTCAGGGGTGAGGAACTGGGATAGTGGGGAATGACCATTCAATGGTGTGGATTTTCCTTTTCAGGTGACAAAAATGGTCTGGAAGTAGATATGGTGATGATTACATAACATAGTGGATGCACTAAATGCCATGGAATTAATTGCACCCTCTAAAATGTTATTTCCTGTTATGCTAGCTTAACCTGAATTTAAAAAAAACACACACACACAAAGGATGGAATATGTTGAGAATTGACAAGATCACTTACTGTTCATGGAAACCAGTGACTTGGACATGGGAGCTATGGGAGGAAAATTTTTACATGAGCCTGGAATTCCCACCAAGTTTCCATAACGACCACATTACATGTTAGAGAGGAGAAAGTATAAAACCCTGTAAGGCAGGCAGTTAGAATGGGTCCTCAGTTAAATTTTTCAAACAAAAGAACAGCCTGCAGACTCAGAGAAGAGAACTTGCACAGAGGGCTCGCCTAAGATATGCCCATAGTCACACAGATAAGAAAGGCTACACAGGTGACTTGCCCAGACATGCCTGCAATGGAAAATTTTGTCCCCTGGCACATGCACAGTAAAGGGAGCAAAGCACTGTGGAGTCTTAAGGTCTCCTATGTACATTAGGAGGATGTGGTGAAGCTATTAGAAATGTGTGCCTTATGCAAATGAGACAACCAGGCCCTCATCACTTTCCTATAAAAGCCTTTGCATTCAACTGCAAAAACAGTAGCCTCTTCCGGGTCCCTCTTCCACAGCAGAGAGCTTTCTTCTTTCACTTTTAAAACTTTTGCTGCAACTTCACCCTTCCTGTCCAAGCTGCTCAATTCTCTTAGTTGGAGACATAGAACTCCAAATGATACTTCACACTGAGAGACTGCTACATTGTGGTACATTGGCAAGACTGTGACATATGGATTATAAATTAAATATTAAAATTTAATATTTATTAAATTTTATTTAATAAAAATCTTTATTAAAATATTAAAAATAGTGTGTCCAGAATTGGTGGGTTCTTGGTCTCGCTGACTTCAAGCATGAAGCTGCGGATCCTTGCAGTGAGTGTTACAGTTCTTAAAGATGGTATGTCTGGAGTGTGTTCCTTCAGATTATCAGATGTGTTTGGAGCTCCCTCCTTCTGGGGGGTTCGTAGTCTTGCTGATAGGAGTGAAGCCGCAGACCTTCGCGGTGAGTGTTACAGCTCTAAAGGTAGAGCGTCTAGAACTGTTCCTTCTTCCCAGTGAGTTCGTGGTCTGGCTGGCTTCAGGAGTAAAGCTGCAGACCTTCACAGTGAGTATTACAGCTCATAAAAACCACGTGGACCCAAAGAGTGAGCAGCAGCAAGATTTATTGCAAAGAGGGAAAGAATATACCTTCCACACTATGGAAGGGGAGGCGGGTTGCTACTACTGGCTCAGGAAGCCTGCTTTTATTCCCTTATCCGACCCCACCCACATCCTGCGGATTGGTCCATTTTACAGAGAGTTGATTGGTCTGTTTTACAGAGAGCTCATTGGTCTGTTTTGACAGAGTGCTGATCGATGCGTTTACAATCCCTGAACTAGACAGAGTGCTGATTGGTGTGTTTACAATCTTTAGCTAGACACAGAGTACTAGAGAGAAATGTTCCCCAGTCCGCACTAGGTTAGCCGATACAGAGTACTGATTGGTGTATTTACAAACCTTGAGCTAGACATAGGGTGCTGATTGGTATCTACAATCCCTTCACTAGTCATAAAGTTTCTGTAAGTCCCCAGTAGACTCAGGAGTCCAGCTGGCTTCACCTAGGGGATCCTACACCGGGGTCCCCCGCAGAGCTGCCCTCGCTAGTCCCTAGGAGCGCCTGCATTCTTCAGCCCTTGGGCAGTTGATGGGACTCAGTGCCATAGAGCAGGGCGCAGCGCCCACTGGGGAGGCTTGAGTGGTGCCGGAGCCCACCGCAGAGCAGGGAGCTTGGACATGGTGGGCTGCAGGTCCCAAGCCCTGCCCTGCAGGGAGGCGGGAAGGCGGCTGAGGCCAGGGGAGAATTCCAGCTTAGTGCAAGTGGGCTGGCAGTGCTGGGGATCCAGCATAACCTCGGCAGCTCCTGGCCCTGGGTGCTAAGCCCCTGATTGCCGTGGACCAGCAGTGATGGCAAGTGGCTCTGCGGAACTTGCCCTAGTCTGTGAGGGTGGCGGGCAGCCCATGTTCCAGTGCCCCTCCATTCACACCTCCCCACAAGCAGTGGGAGCCGCTCTGGCCTCAGCCAGCCCAGAGAGAGGCTCCCACAGTGCAGTGTTGGGTTGAAGGGCTCCCCAAGTGCTACCAGAGTGGACACCGAGGCCAAGGAGTCACCAAGAGCGTGGGCTGCTAGCATGTTGTCACCTCTCAATAGTTTTTACCAATGTTACAGGTATTGGTGTCTGTTAAAAGAAAATCACCTCTTTTATTTTCTTCTGAATAAAATGATGTGAGCTTAATGAATGACTTTTGCAATTATTGTTCCAGAATGAATTGAAACCATTTATTGAAATTGTGTATTTTACAAAACTTAAGCACTTTTGTTTAGCTATGAACAGACTCTAAGGAGCATGAGGCTTTTGGACCTCGATGGCTATGTCCTTTCCCTGGTGGGCCCTGCACCAAGTGCTGTAGGTTAGCGCAGAGCAGACAACACTTCTGCCAGCCTGCAAGTACCATCAGCAGCTCTGGCAGCTGAGACCCAGCAAAGAGACACCGAGTATGCATCAGCCAATTGGCGCTGCAAAGTTGATCTTACCCTGATAGGGATGTATTACATTCTAATTTTGGTGGTGTGCTGAGTGAATTCTGCCCAACACCAGTATGCCCTTCCAATGTCTTGCAAGGACAGCTGGACCTGTGGATGGAGACTGTGCTCTGTCTCTCTCATTTCTGTTCTTTCTCCTGCAGCCATACACAGAGCAGGTGCTCGTGGAATTATCTAAGTCTTCTGGTCAAATCCATCTGTACAGATTGTTACTCTCCTCAGCATGAATTCCTCAGCTGTCAGTAGCAGAAGACCAGAGGCTTTATTGACATATAGAAATGAAGATATTGTCATGCACCTTACCACATGCTTCAAATTTATTCTTGGGAACATCCTCAGAGCTATTGGAAATAGTCAAAATTGCTTAGTATTTTAGGGCATGGTGGACTTGGAGCAGGTTTCTGGGGATGACGTGGTTTCATTCCATCATTGCACGGAAAAAAGGACTGGTGATTCAGCCAAGGTATTTTGCTGTTGGTAGTGGAGCAAGAGTTGGACTCTGTGTCTCTGACTCCATATTTGATGATGCCAGATTAAGGTGATACCTATATTGCATTCTGGTTTTCAGTGTAATGGACAGCTGTGATGTGACATTCTTATGGTAGCATTCTCTTGTGGCCACATCACAGAAGATATGTATGATAATTTATCATTGTGTGTTACATGCTAAAATGGGTTAACATGCCCTGTAATTTTAGTAACTAGGAAATAACATTTCAAAATAATACACAATTATATTTATTGTTTATGCATAGCATCTAGTTCCTCTCTCCTTCTCTCTCTCTCTCCCTTTCTGTCCATCTTCCTCTCTTTCTCCCCACACATCAAGGAAAAATTACAGTAAGATTCTGTTCTACACCACTTTATTTTAACAATGACAAAGTGCCACTTGCAAGGTGTACATCATAACCTATCTGTCTACAACCTTTGGTAGTGAGATTCTGAACAGAAGAAAGGAAGAATAGCATCTAATTGCATTCACTTCTCTAGAGATCTTCAAATTTTAACTTCTGGCATTGTATCATTGCTCTAAAAGTGTGACTGGATTTTCTGAGAGCGGCACTTTCCTGATTTTGCAAATTCTCCTCCCTCTTCAAAGATGCTTCAGAATTCAACAAAGGAAATGATGATCTTTTCATGTAAATATGATTGCTTTTTTTTTTTTGAGGCGGAGTCTCGCTCTGTCGCCCGGACTGGAGTGCAGTGGCCGGATCTCAGCTCACTGCAAGCTCCGCCTCCCGGGTTCACGCCATTCTCCTGCCTCAGCCTCCCGAGTAGCTGGGACTACAGGCGCCCGCCACTTCGCCCGGCTAGTTTTTGTATTTTTAGTAGAGATGGGGTTTCACCGTGTTAGCCAGGATGGTCTCGATCTCCTGACCTCGTGATCCGCCCGTCTCGGCCTCCCAAAGAGCTGAGATTACAGGCTTGAGCCACCGCGCCCGGCAAATATGATTGCTTTTATAGACTCTTGGAATTATCTTTTCTTAAAGAATAGTCGTTTCCCAGGGGACAAAATTTCATATATATATTGTGTATCTGCATGACTGCAGAGCCTACAAGTAAGTTAGATATCTTGGAGATGTGATTATGTGATTAAAAATGAATTTTAAAAAATATTCAATGGATTTTTCCCTTTTTTTTTTCCCTAAAGAGGGAGGCTACACTATTGGCGTCAGATGAATAATCATATGACTGTGTGTTTTACTTTTCTATATAATACATCATGTCTACAGATTAGGTTGTTGGGTTAACCTCAGATAAATATTTCTGTATACATCTCCAGAGGGTGTCTCTACCACTTGTCAGCTATTTCCGTTTAAATCTGTGTATTTGGAAACAGCAAATGTGCATGGCTATACATCTTTGGTGAGGTCTTAAAGAATACTCCTAATTTTTCAATCCTTCAGGGATTATGAGCAAATATATTATTAGGCTGCAAAATTTAATGTTATTTATAAGGTAAATTTCTACCATCAGTATTCTCATTTATTTCTCTTTCTTGTGTGAACTTTATGCTCATAGGTGCCACCTGTGCAGTTGAGATTCTATAGATAATTTATCATTTAGATTAATTAAATACTCTGATTCTGTGGATTTCTTTAGGATCTATAACAAATTGGTGTTAGCTAGAATTATAATTTTCAGTCCCTTACCCAAGAACATTGTCTGTAACAGCCACCACCCGTGTCTCCAACCTTGTATCATATCAATCCTATTTTTAAAAATACATGTAGCTGCAGCAAAGCTTCCTTGACCACTGGATATTAAGTTTCTGAAAAACTGGCATGTGTTTTATTTTCCTGTCCAGAGACTCAGAGTAGAATGTGTAGTGAAAGCGTTTGTGGAAACCTGCACAGTTGTGTACATGTTGACAAAATTGGGGGCTTTCAAATGCTTATTCTTTTAGAATTCCAATCTTTTTTTTTTTTTTTTTAACCTATGTCTTGCCACTTCTAGAACCACAGGAGTGTGCCTGAAGAAGATAAATGTCGTCTTGATCAGGAATTTAGAGAAACTCATGTATATGTTAAGAAAGGTGAAGCAAAAGCCTTCTAAAACCTCCAACACTTTTCTGCTTTGATTTACAATGTTAGAAATAGAATGCTATGTTTGGAATGGAAGCATTTTGGGAATGTGTAGTACTGTAATGAATGATGTAAGCTCAGAGCCAGTAAACTGGATTAGTTTTTTTCCTGTGCTATGGACATAACTACTTAGCATTTTAGAGTTTGTCCTGTATGCAATGAACTTACAGAAATCTCATTCTTTATATTTACTAATCAGCACATCCATCTGCTTCCTCCTTTCTATGGTAGGTTCATAGTAGATTTTAAGTGGATCAGTTAGGAGACAATGCCTGGAATCTAAGAAAATTATAATTGGCTCTTTGGGGCACATGGGGGCAGGGCTCTTTATTTATGCAAGAGATGATTAAATGCATCTGTATAACATTTTACTCTTTTTAAGATATGCTCATCCATTACTCTATTTAAGCCTCCAACCAACTTGTAAGTTTGGTCAGGTCAATATGATCTAGGATACCAAAAAGGAAACAGAGAGTTTGATTCTCTTGCCCAGGTCCTACCACTCAAGCGTGAAGAATCCAGAGTGTCCACGTAGAGGTCTTTCTACTCTCATGCCAGATTTGCACAACTTGAGGCTTTCCTAAGATGCACCAAGCTGGATGGAAAAACTCATGTTCATTAAATGATGCTCATCTGTTAGAGATCATTCAAGCCAAGGTACAAATTGTTAGGTTGTGAACGTTGGGAGAACCCTGAGAGACTTGTTACCATGAGCCACTTTCCCTTCTCAGGTTTGAGCTAGGCGCCTGTGTAGTCTTCATTACATCTCACCTTCAGGGAGCGGCATCACACTCTCAGAGGGCTTCCAATAGAGCTCACATTCTTCACACTGACGTGCAGGTCTACCACCCCACACACTTCCCAGTTCCAGGGAAATAGAAATCACACGCTTTGTAACTACCCCAAAGGAATGTGCCTTCCATGGTTTGATCCATTTTCACATCCTTGATCTGGAGAAGGGATCTGAGAGTTAGGGAATATGTCCTCTCTAAATTCTGCATTCTCATCTGTGTTAGGCCATTTTTGCATTGCTCTAAAGGAATACTTGAGGCTGTGTAATTTATAAAGAAAACTGGTTTAATTGGATCATGGTTCTGTAGGCTCTATAAGCATGGCTCCAGCATCTACTTCTGATGAGGCCTCAGGAAGCTTCCAATCATGGTGGATGGCAAAGGGTGAACTGGCATATCAAATGGTGAGAGTGGGAGTGAGAGAGTCGGGGGAGGTCCCAGACTGTTTTAAACAACCAGATCTCATGTGAACTAATTGAGAACTTCCTTATCACCAAAGGGATGGCTAAGTCATTCAAGAGGGATCCACCTCCATGATTCAATCACCTCTCACCAAGCCCCACCTCCGATGTTGGGAATCATATTCCAACATGAGATTTAGAGGGGACAAACATCCAAACCACATCATCATCTCAGCTCATTTTTGTGTGCAGCATCTGTTACATTCTGGTGTTGCCACAGTCACAACTTCATTGTTCACATTCTCTCCATGTGTAATGACTACAAAATTCTCAACAAGTAAGCCAGATAAAATCCATAATATTAGTCCCATATAACAGAGGTAAAATGGCCTCATGACAAACAAAAATGCAGACTTTGGAGTCCCAAAGACCTGTTTTCAAATTACTAGTTGCCTGACTGTGGACAACTTGTTAAATTATTTCAGACTTACTGTAACTGACTGATTGCATAAACTGCCCTGTTGAATGGCCACCCTATATCCACACCCTTTGCAACTGGCTACCTACAGTTCAGATCTTCAAAGGGCTTTGTGAAAAGTGCTTCTCTGTCTGCTTCCTGTAGTGCATGTATATAAATTTGATCAGCAGGACAACAGTCACTTTCTTGACTCTAAACTAGGTAAGGATTAATTGAAATTACTTAGTGAAGACGTACACAGGATCCCTTGGTGTAATTTTCATGTGGCAAGGTAGAAAGCACATGCACTGGATTCAGACCTGATGCCTAACCCAACCCAGGACTCAGTTGTGTTGCAGTTTCTCTTACTCCTGATCCTGGACTTAGTCTTGCAACTTGCTTTGGCCAATAACACATATGCAGAGGTTTCACAAAGCACTTTTTCCCTTCCACTTCCTTTTTTTGACCCAATCACTACTATCAGAAAAGCCCTGGCTAGCCTGAATGCAGGATCAAGCCCACCCAAGACCAATAAGCTCATTCTAGATCAGAAATGCTTCCCAGCTGATTCACAAAGATCTGTGAGGAATAATAAATGGCTGTTGTTTTAAGCCACTAAGTCTTGGAACCATTTGTTATGCAGCAATAACTAACCAATACACTTATTTTCTTCATTTGTGAAATACTGGATATTGTGAGACGTCAATGAGATCCTGATCATAAAGAGTTTTGTTATTGTCAGGGACACACAAAATATCCAAGTGGCAGATGTGATCTTAAGGTTGATAATATATGAAGGCTGGGATCTTTTTGTGTCACTTAAAAGTAAGATTGTGTTGGCTCAGACAAGGGAGAAAAATAAAGTAAGATTGTGATGAAGCAGATTTGTAATGGGAGACAAGAATTCTTATTTTCTCTTTGTCCATACTGTATTGAAATTTTAGATTTTATGGTAATTCTAAAAGAGTTTGAGTTTAGGCAAAATTTTTTTTTCTTTAAATTCCTTTTTGGGAGGTGGGTTGTAGCAGTACACAACTCTAAAATCATTTCTGTTTTGGATCTTTCTACTGTAATTTAGTCTTAAAAATAGATTTGCATAACAAATGTCAATTTCTGACAACCTGCCTTTGAGAAAGGGAAGGTATATAAGTGACATTTTCATGATTCTGCAAGAGCCACAGAGTTTTCATCAAAATTTATATCCTATTTAATGATGCCTTTAAAATCATTCATTTTACTGTTCAGCAAAGAACCTTTGCAATTAGCTACTTAGAATTCAGATCTTTGAAGGGTTTTATGAAAAGTGGTCACAGAGCTTCCTGTAGAGCATTTTTTATAGTTTTAGGTCAGCATGGCTGGACTTTAGATGGATTATGACCAGATTAAATTATAATTATTTGGTGAAACTAGGCATGATCCCTGGGTATAAATTATGGTAGAGCACAGAAGGAACACACACTGGTCCCAAACCAGCTCAGGCAGTTACTGTCTATAGACTCCCTTTCCTTGTCTATAAGGTGATTCACTTCCCTCATGGCTATTGTAAGGGTAAAAGACAATATATTAATATATAAAATACCTGGTAGTTGTTAGAACAATGTAGCCCATCATTAAATACTCACTTTTTCTTAATACAAGTTAGAATTTTGAGGACCTACCTTTTTTGAATCTGAAGGTTAAGTGCATAGTTTAAGATACCAAAGCTAAGGTCAAAGACTGATGACAAGCGCAATGGAAGGTCCAGTAGGGTTTGGTGTAGGATTAAATGCAAAAGGTGGGGCAGTAGAGATCCCAGGGAGGCCAAGTGAGAGCAGGTTGGAAAGGAAATCTCACAGCCATGCCCCTGTGTCTACCTGAGTTAGACTGGAGAGATGGAAAAACATCCAAGACTGACACTTTTCAAAAAAATTTCCAATGTTTCCAAAACCAATGTTTATAATATTTACAGTGCAGTTTTATAAATAAAAACAAATTTTGAGAAGGAAGAAATAAAGAGACCTACAAATACAAGCTCATATTTTTACTATTAGATTCAAGAGCTATACAATTACTCTAATAAAGTGCTGTACACATTTTAAAATGCTTACTCTCCATTTCTTTACTTAACTTGTTGAAGATTGGTAATGACTTGGGAATAGCAGCCATCCACAGACTCCACTTTGGGGTAGCAACATCCTAAAAGACACCCCAGCAAGACTTCTTCACAATGCAACCCTCCCTTCTCTAGTATTTCTCATAGTCTTCATACTATCATTAAGGGGCTGAATATTTCTAGGGAAGGACTAGAAATATTGCTATTTCACAAATGACTTCTTCTACTTTTGAAAAGCTTCAATCTATCCTTTCAAGATATCAGCGAGTGTAAAGAAAAGAGAGGAAGCCATAGCTGAGTTAAGAGAACACAATCCTTCATGCTGGGAATGCTCTAAAAGGAAATTCAGGCAAATCCAAGGACTTGGACTGGGATGGTTTTATCAGGTACTAAGAGACTGGGATTGAAGGATGTTATTCCAGCCCTTATAAGGACTTGAAACATCAGTCTGCAAATTAAAGCATGCAATTAGGGATGGAAAAGTTGCAATTTTTGGAATGGACTGCAAGGTTGATTGTCATACAGCAAAACGACAAAAAAAGAGCTTGTTATTGGAATTAAGGCACAGGGTAACTGGTCTTCTCGCCCCCAGCTTCCTCCTCTTTTGGTAAGAGAGATTGTTTACACATGCAGGTCTAATCATGTCATGCCCAGCTTCACGCTTCTCAATACCCCTATTTATTTTTGTACAAGGACTCCAAGTAACCTTCCTTGTAGGTCTTATATTCCATATAGCTTTACCTGGAGCTCAATACCTTCCCATCCACATTCATTTGTGTAATGGTTCATTGTAAGTGTCAACTTGACTAGGCTAAAAGAGGCCCGGAGAGTTGGTAAAACATTGATGCTGGTGTATCTGTGAGAGTGTTTCTGGAATAAATTAGCATTTGAATCAGTAGACTAAGTAAAGAAGATCCAGCGTCACTGATGTGGGCAGGCACTCTCAGATCCACTGAGAGTCCAAATAAAACGAAAAGGCAGAAGAAGAGTGAATTTGCTTTCTTTTCTTGAGCTGGAACATTCATTTTCTCCTTCCCTTGGACATTCCAGCTTCTGGTTCTCAGACTTGCAGACTTTCAGACTCTGAGTGGTCCTTCCTGATCTGAGGCATTTGGCCTCATATTGGGAGTTACCCATCCATTCCCCTGGTTCTTAGCCTTTCAAACTTGGACTGAATTATACTGCTGGCTTTCCTGGTTCTCCAGCTTGAATATGGCATCATTGTGGGACTTCTTGTCTTCATAATTGTATGAGCGAATTTGCATAATAATTCCCATCTTGTATATCTCTATATCTATATCTGTATTTATATCTATACCTATATATCCTATTGGTTCTGTTTATCTGGAGAATCCTAATACAATTTGGCATCAGTCTACTTGTTCTTTAAGACTTAGCTCAAATTCTACCTCTTTGAGGAGACTTATCCAGCTAATGTTTCCAACTCATTTCTTCTATGTTCTTGTTGGACCATAGGGTTGAAATATTTGGTTGCACACCTTTTTTTCCCCTTTAGAATTGGAGACCCAAGATGGCAAGGTAAGTCTTTTATTTACTGTTGTATCTCTGGAAAAAACTAAGCTATCTGTAGCTAGCAGCATAATGGTTGCCCAAAGATGTCCACAACCAAATTGCCAAAACCTGTGAGTATGTTATCTGTTGCATGGCAAGGAGGAATTAAGGCTGCAGATGGAATTAAAGTTGTTAATCAACTGCTGAACTTAAAATAAGGAGATGATTCCGGAGTATCCAGATGGACCCAGTGTAATCACAAGGGTCCTTATATATGAGAAAGGTGGGTTCATAAGAGAGAACCAAATAGGTTCAAGGTGAGAAAGACTCAATCAGCCATTTCTGGCATTGAAGATAGAAGGGATCCCTTAGCCAAGGAAAGCAGGCATCCTCTAGGATCTGGAAAATACAATCAATGGATTCTCCCCTAGGACTTCCAGAAAGGAATTTAGCCCTACTGATACCTGAATTATAATCCAGTAAGATCCTCTCTGGACTCAAAACCTTTGGAACTGTAAGGTTAAAATTTTATGTACTTTTTGTGGTCATTTGTTACAGCTGCAATTGGCAACCAACATAGTGTCATAAATATTCAATGGTTCCTAAATATTTGGTTGGAGAGGTAAATTCAAACTTCACTCAGAAGAGAGCAGGAAGACTGCATTGATGGTTATTTAGCAAAACTATAATGCAGAATTTCCTTCATGGACAGGATTGGAGTTTGATTTCAAGACCATATTGAATCTGGAGGGGCATTGTTCCCATAGGGTGGAGATTTCCAAGTCAGACTGGCATGGTGATCTTTTGGGACTGCACCTTCCATCGCTCATTGACATGCTGTTGATTAACCTTTTTCTCAACACTCCCATGACATTTTTTAATATAGACAGAACACTGCTTATTTTGTGTGAGTGTGTGTGTGTTAGTTCCTCTTATTAGTACCCTATTAATTTAACAACAGGACCTAGGGTAGCATTCACAACACTCCCTTTCTTTTTTCATGGGATATTTGTGTCTTGTTTCTCATTAACACCCTCCACTGGGGGCCACTGAACCAGCTGAAGGGTTTTCTGACAGTTCTCAGGCTGAGTTTTCAGTTATCAGGGTGACTGGAGCCCAAAGGGGTGTTTAATTCATAGAAACACTGCCATTTCAAGGGCTCAGGAGACGCAGAATTATGTCCTACATTCCCAAGGGCTCCAGGAGGATAAAGTCCATTCATTGGAGCCAGGGTGCACCTGTTTAGCCTGTTCTTAGTCACGCTGAGCTTTGCCTTTGGTCCATTGGAGCTTCTGGACACCACAGGTGAAAGAAGATGGTTGTATTAGTTATCTCTCACTGCATAATACATCATCTCAAAACTCAGTGGTTTAGAATGACCTCCCCCAAAAACCCACACACTTTTTGTCTTTCCATTTCTGTAGGGTCAGAAAATTCTGGAGCAGCTTAATAGGGTGACTGTAATTCAAGGTCTCCCACGAGGTTTTAAATCATTTGACACGGGGATAAAAGCAGAGGACATTTTAAAGAGCTTACACCCATTGTAACACTCCCTGGATAAGTTGGCAAAAATGACATGACCTTTAATTGATGGTCCAAAGCCAATGAGACTAAAAACTGTTGGAAGAGGGGTGCTCATAAAAGCTCTAACCAGCAGGCAGTAAAGTCATTTTATGTTGCTTAAACACTAGCTATTAAGAAATGTCAGTGTTTGGTACTTTTGTTCTATTTTGGCTGTATTAATGTACAGATATCTTAGTGAATATATTTTTATATGAAATAGTCCAAATACAAGTTTTGAATTTACTTTTTTCCTATCTAAGTCCATTGTTTGGAGACAGTGCCTCAGATAGGACAATGTAATTGTTAGTACACATACATTTAACGTTTGCATTATTTCAGTGTTTTCTTTTGCGGTTATAAAAATTCTATTAGCTAAATACTGCTAAGACACAGAACCACTCTTTGTGCATTGGGTGTTGTTTTTAACAATCTAAATAGGAACAATTTGGTAATACCCAGTGTCAATATTAGGTTTACCATGGCTCTATCTAGAGTGTCAGCAGTAAAGCCACAGTTAAATTTTCCTGCACAATATAAATAAATGTGAGACTTTTAGAAGAGATTGAATGAATGCCTGAGACATTTTATATTTAAGTATATATATATAATACATATGTAATTACATAACATTTTTCATAATAGTAATGTACATTTGGAAAGCATGCTCAAAAATGAAAATTAAACTGGCTGTAAATCTCATTTATTGCTTTTAAGCTTGAAAGTGGTCTTAGCAAGATGAATATGAGTTTTGAAAGATATTATGAAGTATTCACATTGAAGCAAATGTCATATTATTCTTCACATTCTTTCATTGAAGAACCTTGGAAATTGAACATACACACAAATGCATAGTTCATCATACACAGCACACACACAAAACAGCACACACATGCACTCCCCACATGGCACACACAGCACACATAATACATATGACAAACACACACAGAATCCCCATCCCCACAGAACTGGCATGTGTGATGATTTCTTTAGCTAATCAGTACTCAACAGTGCAGGCAGAACACAGTAGAGAAGGAAAGTGGAGTCTGGGCAACAGAGCAAGATCTCATCTCTAAGAAAGAAACAAAAAACAAATTTGATGCAGAAGGTAATAAGACTGCAAGTAATCTCTAACTGTGGATTTCAAGCATTTACACACATATCAATAACTTTTGATCTGGTTTATTGAACTTGCATTATGTCTTAATTTCTATAAAGAAAATGCATTTTTTTTCATTTTTTAATTATACTTTAAGTTCTAGGGTACATGTGCATAACGTGCAGGTTTGTTACATATGTATACATGTGCCATGTGGTGTGCTCCTCCCATTAACTCATAGTTTACATAAGGTATATATCCTAATGCTATCACTCCCCACCCTGCCACAATAGGACATGGTGTGTGATGATCCCTTTCCTGTGTCCAAGTGATCTCATTGTTCAATTCCCACCCATAAGTGAGAATATGCAGCATTTAGTTTTCTGTTCTTGTAATAGTTTGATGAGAATGATGGTTTCCAGCTGCATCCATGTCCCTACAAAGGACACAAACTCATCCTTTTTTATGGCCGCATAGTATTCCATGATGTATATGTGCCACATTTGCCTAATCCAGTCTGTCATGGATGGACATTTGGGTTAATTCCAAGTCTTGCTATTATGAATAGTGCTGTAATAAATATACATTTGCAAGTGCCTTTATAGCAGAATGACTTATAATCCTGCAAGTATATCCTCAGTAATGGGATGGCTGGGTCAAATGATATTTCCAGTTCTAGATCCTTGAGGAATCGCCACACTGCTTTCCACAATGGTTGAACTAGCTTACAGTAGCAGCAACAGTGTAAAAGTGTTCCTATTTCTCCACATCTTCTCCAGCACCTATTGTTTTCTGATTTTTTAATGATTGCCATTCTAACTGGTGTGAGATGGTATCTCATTGTGGCTTTGATTAGCATTTCTCTGATGGTGAGTGATGATGAGCATTTTTTCGTATGTCTGTTGGTTGTATGAATGTCTCATTTGAGAAGGGTCTGTTCATATCCTTTGCCCACTTTTTGATGGGGTTGTTTGTCTTTTTCTTGTAAATTTGATTGAGTTCTTTATAGGTTCTGGATATTAGCCCTTTGTTAGATAAGTAGATGGCAAATCTTTTCTCCCACTCTCTAGGTTGCCTATTCACTCTGATGGTAGTTTCTTTTGCTGTGCAGAAGAAACAATCTTTAGTTTAATTAGATGCCTTTTGTCAATTTTGACTTTTGTTGCCATTGCTTTTGGTGCTTTAGACATGAAGTCCTTGCCCATGCCTATGTCCTGAATGGCATTACCTAGGTTTTCTTCTAGGGTTTTTGTGATATTAGGTCTAATATTTAAGTCTCTAATCCATCTTGAATTAATTTTCATAAAAGGAGTAAGGAAAGGATCCAGTTTCAGCTTTCTACTTATGGCTAGCCATTTTCCCAGCACCATTTATTAAATAGGGAATCCTTTCCCCATTTCTTGTTTCTCTCAGGTTTGTCAAAAATCAGATAGCTGTAGATGTGTTGTATTATTTCTGAGGGCTCTGTTTTGTTCCATTGGTCTACATCTCTGTTTTGGTACCGGTACCATGCTGTTTTGGTTACTGTAGTCTTGTAGTATATTTGAAGTCAGATAGCTTGATGCCTCCAGCTTTGTCTTTTGGTTTAGGATTGTCTTGGCAATGCGGGCTCTTTTTTGGTTCCATATGAACTTTAAAGCAGTTTTTTCCAATTCTGTGAAGAAACTCTTTGGTAGCTTGATGGAAATGGCATTGAATCTATAAATTACCTTTGGCAGTATGGCCATTTTCACGATATTGATTATTCCTATCCATGAGCATGCTATGTTCTTCCATGTCTTTGTTTCCTATTTTATTTCACTGAACGGTGGTTTCTGGTTCTCCTGGAAAAGATCCTTTACATCCCTTGTAAGTTGGATTCCTAGGTATTTTATTCTGTTTGAAGCAATTGTGAATGGAAGTTCATTCATGATTTGGCTCTCTGTTTGTCTGTTACTGGTGTATAAGAATGCTTGTGATTTTTGTACATTAAATTTGTATCCTGATACTTTGCTGAAGTTGCTTATCAACTTAGGGAGATTTTGGGCTGAGACGATGGGGTTTTCTACATATACAACCATGTCATCTGCAAACAGGGACAATTTGACTTTTTCTTTTCCTAACTGAATACCCTTGATTTCTTTCTCTTGCCTGATTGCCCTAGCCAGCACTTCCAACACTATGTTGAATAGGAGTGGTAAGAGAGGGCATCCCTTTCTTGTGCCAGTTTTTGGGTGGAATGCTTCCAGTTTTTGCCCATTCAGTATGATATTGTCTGTGGTTTGTCATAAACAGTTCTTATTATTCAGAAGCAGGTTGTTTCGTTTTCATGTAGTTGAGCAGTTTTGATTGAGTTTCTTAATTCTGAGTTCCAGTTTGATTGCACTGTGGTCTGAGAGACAGTTTGTTATAATTTCTGTCCTTTTCCATTAGCTGAGGAGTGCTTTACTTCCAACTGTGTGGTCAATTTTGGAATAAGTGTGATGTGATGCTGAGAAGAATGTATATTCTGTTGATTTGGGGTGGAGAGTTCTGTAGATGTCTATTAGGTCCGCTAGGTGCAGAGTTAGTTGAGTTCAATTCCTGGATATCCTTGTTAACTTTTGATCTCATTGATCTGTCTAATGTTGACATTGGAGTGTTAAAGTCTCTCATTATTATTGTATGGGAGTGTAAGTCTCTTTGTAAGTCTCTAAGGACTTGCTTCATGAATCTGGGTGCTCCTGTATTGGGTGCATATATATTTAGAATAGTTAGCTCTTCCTGATGAATTGATCCCTTTACCATTATGTAATGGCCTTCTTTGTCTCTTTTGATTTTTGATGGTTTAAAGTCTATTTTATTAGAGACTAGGGTTGCAACACCTTCTTCTTTTTCGTTTCCATTTGCTTGGTAGATCTTCCTCCATCCCTTTATTTTGAGCCTTTGTGTGTCTCTGCATGTGAGATTGGTCTCCTGAATACAGCAAACTGATGGGTCTTGACTCTTTATCCAATTTGCTGGCCTGTTTCTTTTAATAGGACCATTTAATACATTTACGTTTAAGGTTAATATTTTTGTGTGTGAACTTGATCCTGTCATTATGATATTAACTGATTATTTTGTATACTAGTTGGTGCAGTTTCTTCCTAGCATCGATGGACTTTACATTTTGACATGTTTTTGCAATGGCTGGTACCTATTGTTCCTTTACATGTTTAGTGCTTCCTTCAGGGTCTCTTTCAGGGTAGCCTGGTGGTGACAAAATCTCTAAGCATTTTCTGGTCTGTAAAGGATTTTATTTTTCCTTCACTTATGAAACTTAGTTTGCTGGATATGAAATTCTGGGTTGAAAAATCTTTTCTTTAAGAATGTTGAATATTGGCCCCCACTCTCTTCTGGCTTGGTGAGTTTCTGCTGGGAGATCTGTTGTTAGTCTGATGGGCTTCTCTTTGTTTGTAACCTGACCTTTCTTTCTGGCTGCCCTTAACATTTTTTCCTTCATTTCAACTTTGGTGAATCTGACAATTATGTGTCTTGGAGTTGCTCTTCTTGAGGAGTATCTTTGTGGCATTCTTTGTATTTCCTGAATTTGAATGTTGGCCTGCCCTACCAGTTTGGGGAAGTTCTCCTGGATGATATCCTGCAGAGTGTTTTCCAACTTGGTTCCATTTTCCCTGTCACTTTCAGGCACACCAGTCAGATGTAGATTTGGTCTTTTCACATAATCCCATTTTTTTCTTGGAGGCTTTGTTCATTTCTTTTTACTCTTTTTTCTCTAAACTTCTCTCTTCGTTTCATTCATTTGATCTTCAATCATTGATACTCTTTCTTCCAGCTGATCGAGTCAATTACTGAAGCTTGTGCATTTGTCACGTAGTTCTTGTGCTATGGTTTTCATCTCTATCAGTTCTTTTAAGGTCTTCGTTGCATTGATTATTCTAGTTATCCATTCTTCCATTCTTTTTTTCAAGGTTTTTGGTTTCTTTGCACTGGTTACATAGTTCCTCCTTTAGCTCTGAGGAGTTTGATTTACTGAGACCTTCTTCTCTCAACTCATCAAAGTCATTCTCCGTCCAGCTTTGTTCCTTTGCTGGTGATGAGCTGTATTCCTTGGATGGGGAGATGTGCTGTGATTTTTTGAATTTCAAGCTTTTCTGCACTGCTTTTTCCCCATCTTTGTGGTTTTATCTGCTTTTGGTCTTTGATGATGGTGATATACTGATGAGGTTTTGGTGTGGGTGTCCTTTCTGTTTGTTAATTTTCCTTCTAACAGTCAGAACCCTCAGCTGTAGGTCTGTTGGAATTTGCTTGAGGTCCACTCCAGACCGTTTGGGTATCAGAAGCAGAGGCTGCAGAAGATAGAATATTGCTGCAGAGCGAGTGTTGCTGTCTGATTCTTGCTCTGGATACTTCGTCTCAGTTGTGTACCCCACCATGTGAGGTGGGAGGTGTCAGTCTGCAGCTAGTGGGTGATGTCTCCCAGTTAGGCTACTCAGTGGTCAGGGACCCACTTGAGCAGGCAGTCTTTCCATTCTCAGATCTCACCCTCCATGCTGGGAGATCCACTGCTCTCTTCAAAGCTGTCAGACAAGGGCATTTACCTCTGCCAAGGTTTCGTGCTTTTCGGTTTAGCTATGCCCTGTCCCCAGAGGAGGATTCTACAGAGGCAGGCCAGCCTTCTTGAGTTGTGTTGGGCTCCACCCAATTTGAGCTTCCCCATGTCTGTTTTCACCTACTTAAGCCTCAGCAATAATGAGTGCCCCCCGCAGCCTCACTGCCATCTTGCAGTTGGATCTCAGACTGCTGTGCTAGCAATGAGGGAGTCTCCATGGGCGTGGGTACCCCTGGACCAGATTTGGGATATAATCTCCTGGTGTGCCATTTGCTAAGACCTTGGTAAAGCACAGTATTAGTGTGGGAGTTACCCGATTTTCCAGGTGTTGTGTGTCAATTTCCTTTGTGTAGGAAAAGGAATTCCCTTCCCCTTGTGATTCCCAGATGAGCTGATGCCTCACCCTGCTTCAGCTCTCACTGGCTGGGCTGCACCTGCGGACCAGTGCCAACTGTCCAATACCCCCCAGTGAGATGAACCCAGTAAATCAGTTGAAAATGCAGAAATCACCCGTTTTCTGTGTCACTCATGCTGGGAGCTGGAGGCTGCAGCTGTTCCTATTCGGCCATCTCAGATGTGCCCCTGGTTTTTATTTTTGAAAATGCATTTTTTGGTAGACAGAGAGGGTCTCACTCTCATCAAACCTGGAGTGCAGTGGCATGAACATGGCTCACTGTAGCCTTGACCTCCCAGTTTTAACTGATTCTCCCACCTTAGCCTCTACAGTAGTTGGGACTCCAGGCATGCACTGCCATATCCAGGTAATTTTTGTGTTTTTTGCAGAGATGGGTTTTCACCATGATACCCAGGCTGGCCTCAAACTCCTGGTTTCAACCCATCCACCCCACTCAGCCTCTCAAAATGCTGGGACTATAGGTATAAGTCATCACATCTGGATAAAATACTTTACTAAGATGCATTTAAATTTTTTTCAAGAATCAGATTTCAGCTACCTTTTTAAAAAAGACTTTGTGTTTTAGAAAAAGTTTAAGTTCAAAGAAAAATTGGGAGGAAGGTACAGAGAATTTCCAAATACTCCCTGGCCCCCACTCTTGAACAACCCCCACAACAAATGTCCCTCACATGAGCAATACATTTGTTACAATTGATAAACATGTGAGGGCACATTTTCCCCCCAGAGTCCACAGTTTACATCAGGGTTCACTCCTGGTGTTGTATGTTGTATGGGTTTGGAAATAGATAATGAGATGGATCCACCATTGTAGAATCACATAGAGTAATTTCCCTACCCTAAAGGTCCTCTGTCTTGCATGTATGCATGCGTTTCTTCTCAATAACCTCTGGCAAACACCAATATATTTTTACTGTTGCTATAGTTTTGCCTTTCCTAAAATGTCCCATAGTTGAAATGATACAGTATCTAGCCATCTCAGACTGGTTTATTTCATTTAGTAATATGTATTTAAATCTTCATATCCTTTGATGGCTTCATAGATAATTTCTTTTTAGTGTTGAATATTATTCCACTGTCTATAAACCACTGTTTATTTATCCCTTTACCTACTGTATTAGTCCATTCTCATGCTGCTGATAAAGACATACCAGAGACTGGGTCATTTATAAAGAGAAAGAAGTTTAATGGAGTCACAGTTCCATGTGGTTAAGGAGGCCTCACAATCATCGTGGAAGGTGAAAAACATGTCTTCATGGTGGCAGGCAAGAGAAAATGAGAGCCAAGCAAAAGGGGAATCCTCATGTAAAACCATCAGATCTCATGAGACTTACTATCGTGAGGTCAGTATGGGGGAAACCACCCACATGATTCAGTTATCTCCCACCAGGTCCCTTTCACAACACATGGGAATTATGGGAGATATAATTAAAGATGAGATTTTCCTGGAGACACAGCCAAACCATGTCACCTACTAAAGAATATCTTGGTTGCTTCCAAGATTTGGCAATTATGAATAAATCTTCTAAAAATTCTAGGTGCAGATTTTTGTTGTTGTTGTTGTCATTGTTTTGTTTGTTTGTTTTGTGGGCATACATTTTTAACTTCTTTGGGTAAGTACCAAAGAGTGCAATTTCCAGATAGTACAGTAAGAATGCAGATAGTTCTGTAAGAAACTGTCAAACTGTCTTCCAAAGTGGCTATACAATTTTGCATTCCCTCCACCAGTGAATGAACGTTCTTGTTGTTCCACATCCTCACCAGCACTTGATGTTGTCAGTTTTCTGGATTTTGTCATTCTAATAGGTGTTTAGTGGTCTCTCATTGTTGTTTTAAGTTGCATTCCTCTCAGGACATATGATGTGAAGCATCACATAATTTTTTATTTGAATTGTAAATAATTTTAGCCCTAATCTTGAAAACCCATTGGTTTAGGGTATGTGAGTAAGACAATTTTCACTGACTCAGAAAGAATGGTTCAAGGTGGAGACCATTACTGTGGAGGAAGGTGGCACTTAGGGACAGTGTTGATACAATTATTCCCTTCCACTCTGCAAACGTCTAATGACTGCCACTCTTTTAGCAAAAACAGCTTTCAGGAAGGACCTACAGTTGATTTAGAAGGTCCAAAATATAGGAAAAAGGATAATCAGACATGAGGGACCTAATCCTAGAAACCAGATCAAATTTGTGATTCCCAAAGAAACAGAAATAAGAGACATACAGAGTCCCAGTCCCAGAGGGAATAACTCTGTCAACCAGTTTACCGCACTCCCTGCTCCTTATTGCCTCAAAATAAAGCAATTAAAAAGATGTGCAGTAAACACTGAAAGCTGCATTTATTTATGGCTTAACCTGACTGGATGAGTAAGTTCATCAAGTTGCCGTTCCTTAGTAGGATATTACCTGTATGTACTCACCTACAATGCTGAGGATTAAAAACATGGTTGTGTTTATTCTCTGAACCAATTTGTCAGAAAGACTTGACATAGAGAACATGGCTATGGCTGAAAGAAAGGAAGTCTGCACTATTTCAAGAATGTTTAAGGAAGAAACTTTCTCTTGTAGACCACAAGAGCTCAACTCAAGCCTTTTAGACATGTATGACCTGACAGAGCATGGTAACCTTCAACTTCAGTGTTTTTATTCTATAAGGAAAGAGATACTGAAGTTTGAAGAAGATAGAAGGTTTGATGAGGACATTGTGCAGACGAAATAACAAACAACAAAAGACAATCCCCAAATAGCTAATTTCCTCTTTTAATTCTTTATTCATGACAAAATTTCCCCTCTTCTCTAGCCAGCTTATGTTATTCATTCAGCTAGACTTCCCATATCAATTTTGTGATAATCTGAGTTAATTGCCAATGGCTGGCCATAAGTTGTTGAGTATTTTGAATGCTGTGGTTCTGTCATTCAGCCCAAAAAGTTTGGATAGGGAGTTGAAGGTTTTAGAAGCATGTAGAAAAGTGTTCAAAAATATGTATCATATCAGCACTTATCTGTCATGGGCAACCTGAAATGCCATCACTGCAAAGTTCTTGCTACTGGACTCTAGGTTTCTCAGATTTTTTTGCCTTGGGTTATATATATGTGACAATATTAATTCTAACAGACTGATGGCAGTTACTGGATACTTCTTTCTACCTGCTTTATTTTACACATACCTTTCAAATTCAATTTTCAGAAGAAAATGGGTTAATTTGCCCTGATTTTAAAATCATGTTGTAAAGAAAAACAATAAAAATTATCTGAGGATTTTTTCCTTGATCCCATTTAACTGTGTTTTCTTTCCAAATAATTAAAAGGTTCTGGAAAGAATATTGTATGTAGCTAACATGTCCTTACTGCCAAGGGGAATAAGATAGCAGACCGAACAGGTCATGTCCATTCTTACGTTCTCTGATTCACATGGATCTCTGGCAACAGGGTGGTGGATGCAAATGATTTTGTCTTTATTTTTCCAGAAAAGCATGATTTAATGAGAACTTGAGCACATAATTTATATTTTAATTATACATTTGTATTTCTATTCTGTTGAGATAGTTACAAATTATGGCACTGTTTGAGTTATTTTATTTATATTTTTGGTAGAATTAGATATTATATCCCATCTGTTGTTTTATGTTTCCTGGAATGACTGATTCCCTTGTTGGGGAGAGATTAACCAAAGAGTCATCAGAGGGTCATGAAAGCCAATTTCTAGCCACAGAAAGGGCTGGGGCATTTTTCAATGAGAACCACAGATGGGTTGACTATCAGTGCACATAGTTGTTCAACATATGTTTATTTCTAGAATTCCAGATTCCAGAGCTGGAAATGAAAAGGGCCTTCTGACCATGACAGTAACTTCCCACCTAAACATGTGGGATATGGGTCCAGGGGGAAGAAATACCAAGACCAGAAGGTAGACGTTGAAGCCAGAGTGAGGTTGCTGGAATTCTAACTCCCTTCCACGATGTGTGTGCTTGTGTTTGTGTGTGTACCAGTGCACATGCCCATGAGCACAATTTGCGAACGGTAGGTCATTCTCTGAGATTTCCCAAGTGTGAAAAAACTCACCCAACATTAGGAGAGAAAGTTCCATCATGCCATTATTGCAGGGCCATTCTGCCCCTTCCATTCCAGCTTTGTGCCGGCGATTATGTGGAGAAATCTGCCTTCTCATTGTGCACACTTAGTCTGATGTGATGACAGATCCTTTCAGGGTACCAAGGAAATATTTTATCCTCCTCAGTCCATGAGATGTATTATTTATTCTCGCCTGGAGGTGAATGATGTACTCAAAGATGGGGAGGATCATCATGTCGATAACAGATTCCTGGCAACCTTTTAGGAAGCCTTAAATTCACTTTTGATGTTTCATAGGCTACTTACTTGACTCAATTCCGTATTCCCTTATGCATGTTCATGTTGAAACAATGATGCTGAAACTGCATTTATGACATGGATTGTATAATTTAGATGATCTCATTGGTGTCCAAATGCACATGTAGTTGTTGTGTTTGAATATTGAATTGAGCGATGCATATGGCCCCATCATCTCCATTTCTTAGTTTCCCTCAGTTTTTTTCACAAATGGCATGGGAAGAAAATAGGAATTTGGGCTTTCATGTGTTCTGTGAGCTTCCATTAGAGACAAATCACAGCTGAATTTATAAGCAAGCCACTAAATGCCTGCATTCTGCCCAGTGTAGACTACAGGGAAGCTGTTTATATCTTACTCCCCAGAACTTGTGTTTGCTTACACAACAAAAGTAACTTTGTAGCTGTGATTAAATTAAGAGTCCTGGTGTGTGGAGGCTCTAAGGGATTAGCCAAGTGGTCCAAACTAATCACATGAGTTTTTAAAATTGGAAAGCCTTTCCTAGCTGTGGTGAGAGGGAGATATGACTATAGGAAAATGTTCTGAAAGGTACAATACTGCTGACTTTGACAACTGGGAGAATTTAGTCTTTGCAGTTTTATAAGTCAGAAATCTGACATAACATTGTTGTGTTGTCTGCTCAGCATCTTATCAAACCATGAAGCAATGAATGCAAGGAACCTCTAGAAGGTGGAAAATTCAGAAAACAAATGCCTCCTCCAGCCTTCAGAAGAAACACAACCCTGATAAGGCCTTGATTTTAAACCAGTGAGACCCATGTCAGGATTTGGACTTACAGAACTATAACATGAAAAGTTGGTATTATTTTAAGTGACTAAGTTTTTGATAATTTATTAAACATGGATAAAAAATTAATACAGTTAGTGAAGTGGGGTGAGATGGAGGGGAACTTAAAAAGGAAATTATGAGCCTGCAATAATAATATTTAGGTTTTCAGCCATAAATATGAATGTGCATATTAAATATTAAAAATGGAAAAGAATGTATGCATAAAATGAAAATTTCAAAATAGTATTATTAGAAAATATAATTTATTATTTTGGATGTGATATAATATATTAAAATAATATAATAATAGTATTAATAATATTAAATTTTAGAGATAAACTTTAGAAGTATATGTGTTCATTAGAAATAAACTTTTAAAATAAAATTGGTACTGTGAAAATGTAGTATTGCATTACTTTTTACCCTAACTTACTATTTATAACTTTTTTCAACATTCTTGTAGGTGGCCATTTTTCATAGCTTATATAAATACTGAACTCAGACTTGATCATGTTTGGTTAACTGGATGTAGTGTGTGTGTGTGTGTGTGTGTGTGTGTGTGTCAGAGAAAGAGACAGGGAGAGATAAGAAGAGGCAGTCTGAGATGATGGTACATTGTTTATTCTAAGGCAGATCTTGATTCAGCTCTGCTTTGTGCTAGAATTAACCATTAGGAATGTAAAGAAGGGCCTCCACGGCATATTCAGAATTTGGGCAGCAGCTGAGTAGTACAATTCCAGGTAACTGAGGGGGCAGAAGGACGAGCATTTTGCCCCAAGGCAGAACCCTACAGATTCCATGCCTAGCTAAGTAAGGAGTGTATCCTGGCTTCTGGGGCAGATACTCCCTGAAAGGCTTAGCTTTTCCATTGAGTTGTCATTTTGCTATAATCCTACAGTTCTGAAAATACCTTCAAATATATCTGTTCTCATCTCTTTCACAGTAAGTTCTTGTGCTTCAAGATCGAGGAATTCCAAGCCGTCCCATCCTTCTCCTTACCCCACATGGCAGACTGAGATTGCTGTTAACATGCCAGTTTAGAGAAAAATTGCAGTTAGTGGCCAATGTTTGTTTCTTCTTTACCACATCTCATTGGCATCCCATTGATGGGAATACTTTCCTACTACTTGTGAACTGTCCACAACCTTGTCCTTTGTAGGTCCACAGTAGGGGATGCTACTTGATTATCTTCCATTTGCTTTCTCAAAATTATACCTGTCTTTCAAAAGGAAGAGTTGTTGAGCTGCTTTTGGGTGACCTCTTTAATTTAGGCCAATTTGCTCTAAACATGGCAGAATTTCCTTGGTGTTGGTTGCATTTCTTCACACCATTTACCAGTCTGAGCATGGCAGTTGTTTTTCTTCCCTTCTTTCTGTTTTCTCTGGTTATTTTTTTTTTTTTTTTTTTTTTTTTTTTTTTTAGTTTCTATAGATTTTGTTAAGTAGGAGCAGAGGGTATAGATAACTGTCCTTGGCCTATTATTTTCCTGCAAATGTTTGTATTTGTTTTTGTTCATTTTATTTTTAGCATATTTTAGTGTCTTTGTCTGTTTAAGTGGTAGTTTAACCTTTCATCTTCCAAAATAATAACATATATGATTGGCTTCACTTCTGTCTCCTTGCCTAATGAGTGACTTTAAGGCTGTCTTTCTGTTTCCTTTGTTTTCTGTCTTTTGTATATGATAAGTCTTGCTTATTTGTGTCTTTTCCAGATTCTGCTTTGCAAAATGTACTGGTTGTTTTATTTTACTATTTCAAAAGATTATTGAACATTGAGACCATATTGCAAATCTGTAGGTAAAATGCTGAAAATGACTGGCACCTAGTAACTCTTCAATATATATTGGTTATTTTCATTATTATTAATATCTAAATGTTCAGCATGATGAATGACATGGTATCTTTGAATTCTCATTAGATTCAGTGAGCAGAATTTGTCTTTTATTATCTTGTATCTTTCCAGGTCTTTTCAATTAGAATATTGAAACTATGTTTGCAAAAATTATAACTGAGAAAATTAAGACAGTGAAAAGGATCTCACCTAACTAACTCCATCTTGCTTCTAACCTCTAAGCTGTCCTTTCTTGGGCATAAGCCAAAATAACTTAGAAGGAACTTAGTTTATAGTTTTTCTTTGAACAAAGTCAGTAACAGCTATTTCATTAAACCATTTTTTTTTTCACTTGGAGACCAGACTTCATTTTCAATGTTAACAAATTATCCACAAGATTAGAAATTATGGTTTAGGACTCAGATAGCTCGAGGCTATAAGGTTCTGAACCTACCTAAATTGCTTCTCAGGATAACACCACTATCATCAAACCTAAGATCATTGGTTAAGATATTTTGCAAACCCTGTGCTTGATGGATCAGCTGGAACCACCCAGATCAATAAACTGGCTCATGTGAACTGTGGCTCCCACTAAGGAACTGACTCAGCTCAAGAATAGCTTCAGCTCCCTATGATTTCATCTCAGACCCAACCAATCAGCATCGAAAAATCCAACCCCCTACCCACCAAATTATCCTTAAAATCTTGATCCCTAATTTTTCAGGGAGACTGATTTGACTGATAATAAAATTCAAGTCTTCTGTACAGCCAGCTCTGCATGAATTCAACTTGAATTAAACTCTGTCTCTATTGTAATTCCCTTGTCTTGAAAAATTGGCTCTTATCTAGGCAATGGGTAAGGAGTACATGTTAGGTAGATGTAATATGTGATTTTAAATTTAAAATTTTTAAAAATTTTTGTTATAATATTTATAACCTCTTTCAACAAGTTTTGGCATCTATTTTGAGAACCATACTTAAAACTCTTGTGGAAAACACTGTGCTAATTTGGTGACAGTAGTAACCTCTGGCCTTTGTATCTCATAACTTTGTATTAGGTTTTTGTGTTTCACTTCATGGTGAAATGTGATAGATTTTTATTTTTGAAAAGTGTATTTGGTTATTAAAAATGAATCATTGGACATTTAAGAATGACTTTCCTCTTTTTTACTTATGATAGACTTCTTGATTGGAAATAAAATTCATTAGTCACTAAGGTTTCTACTTTAAAAGATAAAAGACTTTTTAAATTCAGGCCTCTTCATGAGATATCTGAGTACCACATGATTCTGACTTCTTGCAGGTAACCTGTTTACTTCTCATTTTTGTTTCCTTCCTCAGTGCTTGAAGGGTTTTTTTTCTCTTTATAATTTAGTTTAGAAAATGAAAAATTCCAATTACATCTTAGTACAAGTGAGTCCTTCTCAGCCTCCAGGTTGATTTTGTATTCCCTTGTTCTTACTTTCTTTTTCTTTTCCTAGATTCATATTGGTTTTCACTTCTTTTAACATTTGCATAAAGGGAGATTTATCAAAGCCTGATGTGTATCAAGAGACAGGTTATGTGGCTTTGTCTTAGCTTCTCTCTGCTTGTTGTAGGAGAGACTATGGATTCACACTGACAGATGCTCCGTCATGCATGGCTGCAGTTTGATGTGAAAGTTCTTTTTATTCCATTAGTAGATTATTTTTCATTTAACATTCTGGATTAATGTCATGAATCCCTCAGCTCCCCAGTTGCACAAACAGTGGAGTACTGCTTCCCTCAACCCTGCCAGCAGCCAAGATCCTGAACTCACTTCCCAGGGTGTTCTGAGCTACTGAAAGCTTCCTAGTACCTTTTACTCAGTGGCTTACCTTAGAGTTGCCATTTCTGTGGGCAGAGGAGCTAGGGGTTGGGGATAGAAAGGATCAATACTCTGTCTTAAAAGTAACAAGATCATGACTTCAAAATGGGCTCAAGACCCTAACAGACACCCCATTAAAGGAGATATGTAGATAGCAAATAAGCCTATGAAAAGATACTCTATAAAACAAGTTGTCAGGAAAATGCAAATTAAAACAACAGTAGACCACTACACACCACATTTGCTAGAATGAGCAAAATGCATAATACCAAATGTACCAAATGCTAGTGAGGATTTGGAGCAACAGGAACTTTCATTCATTGATGGTGGAAATGCAAAATGGAACAGCCAGTGTGGAACACAGTTTCATATAAAACTAAACGTACTCTTAAAAATTAATATATTCTTATCCTGTGATCTAATCAGAATTTCCATGGTATTTATCCAAATGAGTTGAAACTTATGTCTACACTCTTGATGTGTGTCAAGAGATAGGTTATGTGACTTTTTCTTAGCTCCTCTCTGTTGTGGGAGAGTTGTACACTTTTCAAAAATAAAAATCTATCATATTTCATCAAGAGGTTAAACACAAAGAAAAACTTAGTAATAAAAAATCCACACAAAAATCTACACATAGATGTGTATAGCAGATTTATTTATATTCTCCAAAAGTAGAAGCAACCAAGATGTCTTTCAGTCAGTGTCGTCATCCATTCAACCTGCTAGACCAGTGCAAAATCTATAGATTTGGTAGCATTTAAAGAACATAAATTTATTGTTCACAGTCTGGAGACTGGAAGTCTAAGATCAAGGCATGGCAGATTCTGAGTCTGTTGAGGGTGTTTTCCGGTTCATAGATGGCAACTTTTTGCTATGTCTAAGTACACTAATCTCTTTAATAAGGTTCCAACGTCATGACCTCATCACCTCCCCCAAATTCTAACCTCCTAACATCATCCTTTGGGGGTTGGATTTTGACATAGCAATTTTTAGAGGGACACAAACATTCAGTCCATATGTGTAGGTGAACATGTAAATAAACTGTGATACAACCAAAAATGAATATTTTTCAACATTAAAAAAATAATAAAATAAGCTATCAAGCCATGAAAAAATGTGGAGCAAACTTAAGTACGTATGACTAAGTGAAAGGGCCAATTGGAAAAGCTTACATAGTGTATGAGCCCAGCCTTATGACACTTTGGACAGGGCAAAACTATGGAGAGAGTAAAAAGAGCTGTAGTTAGGGGGAGGGATGAATATGCAGAGA
This sequence comes from Trachypithecus francoisi, assembly GCF_009764315.1. Taxonomy (NCBI): domain Eukaryota; kingdom Metazoa; phylum Chordata; class Mammalia; order Primates; family Cercopithecidae; genus Trachypithecus; species Trachypithecus francoisi. The sequence goes on from NW_022680846.1 coordinate 60,354, forward strand.
ACAGAGGATGTTTAGGGCAATTAATCTACTCTATACGATACTCCAGTGGTGGATCTATGTCATGATACATTTACCCAAACTCAGAAGGCATGTCATCAAAAATGAACCCTCATGTAAATTACGGAGTCTGGGTAGTAATGATGTGTCCATGGAAGGTAATTGATTATAACAAATGCACCACTGTGGTGGAGAATGTTGATAATGGAACAGGCTGTGCATGTGGGTGGTGGAGGTAGCTGAGAATTCTCTGTGCTTTCATCTGAATTTTACTGTGAATTTAAAAGTTTTCTAAAATATTTGTACACACACAAATATATATTAAAAACAACCATGTTATAACTTGGTGTGTGTAGGGAGAAGTTAAGTTATCCATTTTCTATTCCATGTGAATCCTGAACCCATAGACAAGCAAGTATCCAATGTGCATGGATCTCACTTATTTTAGCTGGCATCTTTTTTTCCCAGTATATATTGTAAACTATGTGTTGATCATGAACAAGTATCACAAAATGGATCATGTGTCTCATCACAGATATACATGAACATGTATTTATGAGCTGTAAAATACTAGTTCCCCCAAAATACCATAGCATCTTTCCTGTGGCAGCAGCAGGAAACTAATGCATGTGTATATGTCTATTGATAATAGAAAACCCTGTTACAATATACATTTTTAAAGCACAGCACAGAGCTAACAGTTGAAACATTCTTCTCCTTTGCTTCAAATGCTGCCTGATCCCCATCCTGACACAGTATCAAATACATGTGTTACTCACAGTAATAATGAAAGAGAACTTAATTTAGTCCTGCAAAAATCCAGTATGAATTGTAGATAAACTACTCAAAGTGTGTATCTTCCTTTGAGCTGTGTATCTTCCTTTGAGCTGTGCATCAGATTGCAATAGCCTGCAAATGACAATATACAGGCTCTTCTGTGTTTAAGTTACTCAACAAGGATGCAGAAGTTGACAGAATAGAGTGGCTTCCGAGAGTAAGTGGATGGCAGTGCTTCTCAATAGGACTTTTCTTTGCTCCCATTCCTCGCTTGGCAAAGCACATTTGTCAGTTAAATTCTGCACAGGTAAGGATTTGCACCACTTGAGACAGGGATAGAAGTTTTGCCATGTTCTTTTGAAGCAGGAAAATAGGGTCTAGAGGCAGGGAACATAAAGCCAATTCATACTTCAGCTATGACAGGAAATATCCTCTCCATAGGGCATATGTTGAGTAAATGACTTGTAACAATACCTCATCCTCTCCATTTACGTACAACATACACGAAGTAACCAATGCTATCCACCAAAGGGTATTTCAGCACCCAAAATTCTGTAATGGGGCTCTTGAGCCCCTATGCTCAGGCCACTGCCACACTGTAGAGTGTCCTTTCATTTTCAATAAATTCCTTTTTTCTTTCTTTGCTCTGTTTTTGCATTTTTTCTAATTCTTTGTTCAAGATGCCAAGAACCTGGACACTCTCCACCAGTAACACCTTCCTTTCCATAATAATGAGCTTGGGCCACCAATCCAGAAGGATTCACACTAACAACACTGAAGTCTATGTAAGAAAGTAATTGGACAATGTGGGATCCAAATGCAACCTCAGCCGGGCCACATTCTTGTTTGAGAGTAGAAGGTAGAGTTGCCACGTAGGCAGCCCTGAAAAACGGCTGAGCATCCAGCTGTCTGGAGAGCTGTGTCCATGACAATCCCTAACAATCACTGCTTCCATGATACCTACAGTGTGCTGGCCTCTGTCTTAAGTCCATGATGCTGAACAGTCTCTGAGGGGTGAGATTCCTGCCCTCCTAGACCCCACAGACAGTTAGGGGACTTCACCCCCGTTTCTCCAGGAGTTATGGTTAATTTAATCTGTGGTTTTCCTTTTACATGGAAATTTACAAGACGACAGAGAATACCTTAGAGAGGATCTCATCTAGCACAAAGAATATCAAGAATGAGTAATGTGCCTGCATTTCTGAATTAGTGCTAAGACTATATATTTTCTTAGATATTAAAACTTAGGACCTATAACTTGTTGCTGAATTCACATGAATATCAAAGGATCTTGACATTTTCTTCTTCTTTTTTCTTTTGCTACATTGTCCATTCACATAAATCTATGCTACTATATCTATATAAGTTTACTGTGGACATTCATGTGAGTTTGTGCTACTGTATATTTTCATATATGTTTATACTACTGTGTCAATGTATGTAAGTTTATAGCTACTATTCAGTAAGAGCATTCCCTGTACCTCCTTGTCTTTCAATTGTCCCTAACTGCTGTTCTGATCAAAGGGTAGAGACTTTGGAGAATGACTAAGTTAAGGACCTTCTTTTAAATTATGAGACATTGAATCCCTCTATAAAGACTTACTTAAGCTTATAAGTTAAAAAATGAATGTGGCACTTGCTGTTATATATAAATTGTACATTTTTTATAGTAATCCAAGTTGCATGTAGGTATTATTTTATGGTATATTAGAATTAAAACAATAGACTTTCCATTTAAAATACTCAGGGAATTTCTTAAAGCTCAAGCTCAGATTGAGAAATGAGAGGAGCATGGAGGAAAGGGGCTTAAAAAAATCTAGCATACTACTTCTGATTATCTTAAAAGTATTTGCAAAAATGATATTATGTGTTTTGACTTAGAATTTGTACGAGATCAGAGACAATTTTACAAAGACAATGAGAATTGTCCCTATAGGTTTTTGTTAAAATAATTTCTTAGTATTAATTTAACTTTGTTTTCCTAAGTAAAATCAAATCAGTGAGTTGATTTTGGTTACATGGATACCCCAGCCTTATTGCCGCCTGCTTCTTTGGCATGGGTCTCAGGTATAAAGCACCCTATAAGAAATAACGCCTGTTTCTGACATGTGAGTCTGCTGGAGAAGGAACCTTGAGAGACAGATCTGTTCTCTTGCACAGCAGCTGGGGTGAGGGTCAGTTTGAATTCCGGATGGGAGAGACAAGAAGGGAATTGTCTGGGAAGCTCCAGAGCTCCTGCACCCTTCTCACAGACTGGCAGGTATCCTTAACTCCTCCTGTTCTAATGCTGCTAGAAACCCAACACTCAGCTTCCTGTGACTCTCCTCTCTCCATTCCAAGCTGAAGCTCATAGAGGTGAGAGTCAAGGCCCCCTAAGTCATATTGCAAGAGGACCCAGAAATACCATGTCCATCACCTTTCACCAAGCTCCCAAGGAGCAGAATACATGGTCTTGGATATTATATCACCTGCCAGGGGACTTCCTTTCCTTTTCCCTACATCTAACACATTTCCTTGTTGCAAGTGCCTGGGGCAAATAGCTCGGTGAGATCAGGCCATGCAGGTGGGCAGGGAATGGCCTGGTGCTAAGCTGTTTCTTTCTGCACCAGTTTGCTTCATTCAGTTGGAAGCTGTTTTGCCACAGGGTGCTGGGTGATTTTCATTTCTCTGTCATTGGCAAGGTCTGACGTGTGTTTCCTAGTGCATCTCTGAAACGTCTTCTGGGACAAGTTGCCCAGGGATATATTTTTTTCACCATATGTGATCCTAAAACATTATGTGCAGTAACAATATTTAGTTCCTCTGTATGCTCTTGTAGGATTCCATTCCTCATGGCTGAATCCCTTGCTCTATGGCTCCTTCAGTAAACATCTTAACTCTTTCAGGCTGCCATGACAACAACAACAGAATCTCATAAACTTGGTGACTTTTAAACAACATAAATTTAAGTTTTGGCTGGAAGTCCAAGATTAAGTCCAAGATCACCTCTCCCTTAATTTCAGTAAACAACAGACCATCTTCTGCTTGAGTGCTCTTTGAAGTTATAGGAGAGTTGCTTTCCTAAACATGTTTATTTTTATTTAGTGAATTTTAAAAAATGCAACAATTTAAATTTAATTTTTATTGTATATGCCCAAATGGGGGTCATTGCATTGGCTCACTGAAAGTTCACTGAAAAACAGGTGACATGAAGTAGATTGATTAATAGGAGAAATGGCATACAAATGTATTTAATATATATACACAGGAGCCTTCAGAATGAACACCCAACCTAACAGTAAGGTACAGAAGCTGATACACCAGCTTCAGTTTATGGAAAGAATGCAGACTGGAGCATGGCCAAAAAGAGTTATATTGGTCAACCAGGTTTAGTGTCCAGACAGGTTATGGTGTCAAAGGCCTTTGAAG